>NC_092069.1:4047500-4347500 GCF_039877785.1 Chaetodon trifascialis | reverse complement strand
GGCCAACATTAAGACAGCAGCCACACACACACACACACACACACACACACACACACACACAGTGTGCCAGAGTGCATGTATACATGCACGTTATCACAACACACACACACACACACACACACACACACACACACACACACACACACACACACACACACACACACACACACACACACATACACACACACACACACACACACACACACACATTATCCCTGTCATCATTACACACAGTTAGACCCCTCCTGGTCTGTCTAAGAAGTGCTCCATAATGGCCTCTCTTCTCCTTTACTTCTCCTTTAATTCTCTCTGTTTTATGTCTTTACTGTCTCTTTTTGCTGCATTTAATAAACACACTTCACAAAAGGAGTGTGGGTATTCGATTTACTATAGAAAAGCTCAGGGTTACAGCATAGCACTGCTATAAGGCCGTGGCTTGTGTTTGCTACTGCAGAAGGAATAAACTTCCTTTTTTGTTCTTCTTTGAGTCAGGCTAAGGTGGTCTGAATGAACCAGTATGCTCCCAACTATAGTTGGGGACCAAAAGCTGGAAAAGGTGATAACAATCAGGAGCTCCCAAGCCATGCAATACACTTCCAACACATACAATTTTAAATCAGCTACACCACCCAATTAAACCTCATCAAGAAACATTGCTGACAACATTTTCCAACTTACTGTAAGCAATATTTTTTAGTTTTCAAGGAATATTTCTGAAAAGTTCTAAAACAGGACCATTTTGATTTTGGATCTTTTTTGAAAACTTTCATTTTGCAGATGGAGTGATTTACGTTGTAAGGATTTTAAGAGATGCAGAGGGAGCGGTGCTTGATAGTACTTTAAGTAGTCTATATTAATACCTGGCACATATTTGAGTTGTAGATGTCTGTTACACATTTTTTCTTTGATAAAAGAACAATACCTATCTATTGTATTTCTAACTAAATCCTAGATTTGAAAATGTTTTATAGGCTTGTACCAGTTACTTAGTATTTTAATCCTGTGTCTTGATTTTTCTCATAACTTCTGAAATCTAGAGTGCTTTTTACCATTTATCCTCCCGTCTGCATGATGTACCTCTGGTTTCTTTCCAGCAAGTAGCAAACTTTTAACTTCTCTGCACGCAACAGCTCTCTTCTCTTGCCATTGAACCAGACGTTGCTCATCATCCATTTATTAATTTGTTTTTGAGTACATCCCTGTGGAAGTACACTAAAAGCACCTTTTTTTTTTTTTTTTTTTTGGATCACCTTGAACTGTACCTGCTGTCTGTCCTTCTTTCTGGCTCAGTCTGGCCAGACTGTGAGACTGCAGTATCATATTTATGCTAACAGATTCAGCTACTATGTGGTCATGTAGCAATTTGGCAGCACTTTCCATTGCTGGAATATGGCAGGAACTACTTCACTGTGTGACACTGTGATGGTAAACCCCCTTTATATTACATTCACTTCTTAAATACCACAAACAGCCTTTAAATGCTAGTTTTTGTTATGTTATTTTAAAAATGATGAAACAATTTGTGTTAAGTTTACGGTATAGATTAATTTTAAACCCTGTAGCAAACATGATTATATTCACTTTACAAGAGGTTAGATGATAGAGTAGCACAGAGGATGAGTGATCACTCTGTGCTTAATAAAAACTCAGAAGCGTCCTCCCTCACTTCCTGTTTCCTTGTATGTAAATCATTATTCTTCATCATCCACAGAGGAAAACTTTCTATCTTCCTCTTCCATTTTAAAAATTCTGCTATATTTCCTCCAAAATCAATTAAATTTAAAATGTGAGATATGCTAGCAGGGTCACAATCAACTGGTACATGAGCATGAAATATTCAGAATTATACCTATTGTTGGTCAAACCTGTGAATTCCGCATAATTTTCTCAAGGTTGGACATTCTTCTCCTCACAAACACATATACACACATGCACACAAACACAGCATTCCCTGTGTGTTACACACATCAATTAAAAATTCTTGACAAAAGCTCTAAATTGACTCTTTCCCCATTTTATCCAGGGAAGTGGAATTTCCTCTGCAGAGATAAAGCTGTGTCCATTCTAAGAATCAATAATCCGTTTATAAATATGTTATTAATAAAGAGTTAAGCCGCATATATATTTCATGGCAGAGGAAGGGAACGTCTCCCTAAGGCCACGGGGCTTTACTCCGTATCATTCATTTATAATTAATCTGCACCACTTGGGACTTGGTGAATTAGGAATCCCGCCACAGACTGGAGCCCTGTTCTGTTCCTATCTGTTGCAGCTCGTGAACATGGGAGGTCCTTCTCTCGATGCTGGATTTTAAGAAGGAGGAGGAGGGAGAAAGAGATAATCAAAAGAGCAGCAAATGTAGTTGAAGTCAATCTAACCAGTAAAGAGTCACACTGTCACACTGTCACACATATGTGTGTGTGTGTGCACTCGCATTTATTACTTCGTGGGGCCATACCACCTGTAGCCCACCAACGGTATGGGGCCATGAATTCTTGTGGGGCCATTTTGCTGGGCCCCAGACCGTTTAGTGCTTTAGAATGGCTCAGGAGCCTTCCCTGATGCTCCTCATGCTTTTATCTTTTTTGGCCCACAAGGTGACAAAAACTGGAAATGTGTGTGTGAAGTGTGTGTGCTCACTGGCGCCATGGAGGTTATTTGATGCCAGTGCAGCCTCACACACACTTCCTGAAGTGTGTGTGATATTAGCCAATGAGACGCCTTGAACAGTATGTGTCATAGTCTCGCGGGATTTTACAGGATTTGTTTGAGAGCTAATGCTGCAATGACAACACAGAGCGATGCTGTAACTGTTAAGGTAAGTTTATTTTCAGTTTTATTTTATTTTATTTTTAATTAACATGTTTTGACTATAAAGAGTTTTGTGGAACTAAAAGAAACAAGCTATTACAACATTACTATTAATACAAACTGTACCACTTGATATAGAAGCTTATTTTAGCTGCTAGTACAAAATATAAATATACCGTTTCTGTAATCTTAGGCTAGTTAGCTGCTAACCATTAGCTTTGGAGACGCTAGCGAGACGCTTTGAGCGGAACGTATCATCCGGCCGATGACGCACATCCGGTCGAACACACGGCTAATTAAACTGGCTGACATTCATGAGACGGCCGAGCTGGGAGACGGTGGAAGAGTTAAAATTAAATACAAGAAGTGAGGAGTTTCAACGTGCTGTTTTACGTGAGCAGATGTCTGATAAGGTATTTGATAAATGTGTTGTTGCCGCTTTCAACGGAAGTGCTCGTTTCGTACTTATTTTATGGAAGCTAATGTACGGTAGAAACTGTTTTGCTAACGGAGCGAACGTCCAGGTGACTTACAACTAAGTGCTAACAGTGTTCAACGCAGGCTTTAAGGGGGTATACGATCACACGTAACGGCATGTTACAGTAGTCAAAAATGTCACATACAGCCAGAGAAGTAACAACGTAACAAACGTTATTGTTCGGCATACGTTATATGCCTCGCGGCAGGCACGGGCCCGGTCAGTTAAGCTACCTGCGCCCGAGGCTCGACCTGGTCAGGTAAGCTAACTGTGCTCCGAGGCTCAGGCCTGGTCAGGGAAAGTGTTGCGGTAAGCATGGCTAGGTCAGGTAAGCTTTCTGGGGTCCGGGCCACCCCTCAAATGTAACTCGTGTTGAGAAATAGTTAAGCTAACCAATGTTATTAGTCAGAGATTAATGATCTGTGTGAGTCACAATAATTAGGCTATGTAAATAGTAGCATAAACCCTGTTTATGGTATTCTTTAAATTACAGAATTAGTTAATGAGCAATCTGTTTTCCTCATGCTGCACAGCTGTTCAATGCTTTAAAAATATTTTCACAGAGCAATGACGTCCAAAAGGAAGGCCCGGATAAAGCCTGTTGAAGATGCAATCTCATATATTCTGTCAGCTGGAGACAAGCCATGGTTTGCAGAGAGATTTATCAATAATATCAAAGGTATGACCGCAAGTCCTTTTGGTAGCTGCAAATTACAGCAGCACATTTTTAGATACTATTCATCATTACCATTCTTCATTCAGAATGAAGAAAGATTTAGGTTACTTTTCAGAAGATGTCTTATAGAAATAACTGGCTTCAGTCATCTGTCTTGTTTAAATCCAATTTGTTTAGGTGTAGGTGTGTATAAATGAGCCTGATTTCCATAAGAGAAGTTTCAGGTACACACTGGTATCATTAAATATACAAATGGAAAGTTATTTATATTATTTCTGCTGTATGTAAAGTGTCCAGCTCATTCAAGTACTAATAAAGTAAGTGCTGAACCAATAGAAGACTGTCATGAAAATGTGAAAGGTCTGAATACTGTGAAACTGTTTTGCATATTCAGAAGTAACATTTTAAATTAATGCTTAGAACACAAACGGAGAACCAGAATACAGGCTTGTAGGTCATGTGGTTATCACATGATGGTCTTTGTTAAACAGAAAACCTTCATATTTAAAAAGTCATGTCACATTTTAGACAATTTTAGAAAGACAACTACACAAAGAACAAAAGTACACAATTAGACCTATGACAATCATGCATTCAGTCTGGCCTATAACTAGATAAAGTCATCTCTTTGTTTGAGATAGTATGTCTCAGAGCATTTAGGAAATTAAATCCAGCTCACAGGTCTTCCCAATTCAATTCAATATTCCTTTATTAGTCCCACGAGGGGAAATTCCAATATACAGCAGCAACAATAAAGTGTATAAAGTATTAGAACAAGTGCAATGCATGAGTGGGATAAAAGAATTACGTCCTCCTAAGAAATTGTAGATAGTATTTACAGGTTGTTATGCACTGATTATTGCACATTATTGCATTATTGCGCAGGTTGTTGCACAGAGTGTAAACATATTATTGTACTGATTACTTGGAGCAGTTTCTGTTGTGCAGTCTGACGGCTGCAGGAAGGAATGACCTGCGATACCTCTCCTTCACACACTTTGGATGTAGCATCCTGTCACTGATGGAGCTCCTCAGTGCAGTGAGTGTGTGTTGGAGGGGGTGGGAGTCATTGTCTGTCATGGAGGACAGCTTGGCTGTCATTCTCCTCTCCCCCACCTCCTTCCCAAAGGAGGGAGATGACATATTGATCTGGGGTCAGCGCATGGGAGCTAAAGAGTACAGACTTTTTTTAATGCCGTATGAGAAACGTTAAGGCAACTTGGTGTGACTTTTATTTAAGATTATTTAATTGTGTCATTATAGGAAGAGGAGTGTTTGAGCAAACTTTTGTGACCTATAAGTATTTCCAGAATCATGATTCCTGTCAGAGCTCACTGTCTTCTTGTTTTATGTCTAAACACCAGGTGCCCTCCAAGCAGGCTCCAGCAGCAGAAGAGATGGCTGTGCCTCCTTTTAATCTGTCCTCCAAGGTTTTTTATGATGATGATGCTGAAGATGATGTACCAAAGGTAATGGAAAGAATGAATGTGGTTGAGTTCTTCACAGAGTGCACTAATAACTTGACAGACTAGTTTCACACACGCAAGGTTCAGATCATGTCTTAATTGGGCCCTGTCAGGTACTCTTCATACAAAAGGGTTTTCCAACTTTTCTCTTCCACACACACCAAGTTTCAGGTCATGTCCTTATGGGGCCCTCCGTATGGACCCCTCTATAAGTGATTGTTAACATATAGGACAACACTTCTCAGCATCCAAACTAAAGTATTTACAATAACCATAATGCACTTTCTGAGCTGCTGCATGATGAAGAAAATATTTTGAAGTGAGATCCCCTTTTAGGCCTCTTTTTAGATGTTAAGATAGGGAGACTTCCAAGACTGACACCTCATGGGGCCCTAGATTTTAATATCTTTGTGACCTATGAGTATATCCAGAATCATGATTCCTGTCAGAGCTCACTGTCTTCTTGTTTTATGTCTAAACACCAGGTGACCTCCAAGCAGGCTCGAGCAGCAGTAGAGATGGCTGTGCCTCCTGTTGATCTGTCCTCCAAGGTTTTTTATGATGATGATGCTGAAGATGATGTACCAAAGGTAATGGAAAGAATGAATGTGGTTGAGTTCTTCACAGAGTGCACTAATAACTTGACAGACTAGATTCTATTTGATGTCCATTTAGCTAACTGGTTTCACACACGCAAGGTTCAGATCATGTCTTAATGGGGCCCTGTCAGGTACTCTTCATACAAAAGGGTTTTCCAACTTTTCTCTTCCACACACACCAAGTTTCAGTTCATGTCCTTATGGGGCCCTCCGTATGGACCCCTCTATAAGTGATTGTTAACATACAGGACAACAGTTCTCAGCATCCAAACTAAAGTATTTACAATAACCATAATGCACTTTCTGAGCTGCTGCATGATGAAGAAAATATTTTGAAGTGAGATCCCTTTTTAGGCCTCTTTTTAGATGTTAAGATAGGGAGACCTCCAAGACTGACACCTCATGGGGCCCTAGATTCTAATATCTTTGTGACGTGTAAGTATATCCAGAATCATGATTCCTGTCAGAGCTCACTGTCTTCTTGTTTTATGTCTAAACACCAGGTGACCTCCAAGCAGGCTCCAGCAGCAGAAGAGATGGCTGTGCCTCCTGTTGATCTGTCCTCCAAGGTTTTTGATGATGCTGCTGCTGCTGAAGATGATGTACCAAAGGTAATGGAAAGAATGAATGTGGTTGAGTTCTTCACAGAGTGCACTAATAACTTGACAGACTAGATTCTATTTGATGTCCATTTAGCTAACTGGTTTCACACACGCAAGGTTCAGATCATGTCTTAATGGGGCCCTGTCAGGTACTCTTCATACAAAAGGGTTTTCCAACTTTTCTCTTCCACACACACCAAGTTTCAGTTCATGTCCTTATGGGGCCCTCCGTATGGACCCCTCTATAAGTGATTGTTAACATACAGGACAACAGTTCTCAGCATCCAAACTAAAGTATTTACAATAACCATAATGCACTTTCTGAGCTGCTGCATGATGAAGAAAATATTTTGAAGTGAGATCCCTTTTTAGGCCTCTTTTTAGATGTTAAGATAGGGAGACCTCCAAGACTGACACCTCATGGGGCCCTAGATTCTAATATCTTTGTGACGTGTAAGTATATCCAGAATCATGATTCCTGTCAGAGCTCACTGTCTTCTTGTTTTATGTCTAAACACCAGGTGCCCTCCAAGCAGGCTCCAGCAGCAGTAGAGATGGCTGTGCCTCCTGTTGATCTGTCCTCCAAGGTTTTTGATGATGCTGCTGCTGAAGATGATGGACCAAAGGTAATGGAAAGAATGAATGTGGTTGAGTTCTTCACAGAGTGCACTAATAACTTGACAGACTAGTTTCACACACGCAAGGTTCAGATCATGTCTTAATGGGGCCCTGTCAGGTACTCTTCATACAAAAGGGTTTTCCAACTTTTCTCTTCCACACACACCAAGTTTCAGTTCATGTCCTTATGGGGCCCTCCGTATGGACCCCTCTATAAGTGATTGTTAACATATAGGACAACACTTCTCAGCATCCAAACTAAAGTATTTACAATAACCATAATGCACTTTCTGAGCTGCTGCATGATGAAGAAAATATTTTGAAGTGAGATCCCCTTTTAGGCCAAGTCAACCAAGTCAGTACTTGTACCAATGGAATCAATCTGATTTTTTCCAGTTGTAGTTACAAGTTAAAGTTCTTACAACTCTGTAACTTGTCCTTTTTATGCCCATTCAGGTAAGTCCACGGAAGAAGGACTGTCAGCACTGCATCACTGTAGAACCTCAAGTTCTGAAGAGTCGAGACTGGATGGCAGTGAAGTACTTTGCTATTATGTTATTATGTTGTGTTTTTATCAACACAAGTAGCTGTTGGACTGCTTTCCTGTTGTCAAAGCTCACTGTAATAATCAGCATTTGAGTCATGTTCAGCAGGTGATTGCTTTTTGGTTATCACTGCCCTCCCTAATTTGAGGAGAGGAGATGCAGGATGTAAACCTGTGATGCAGCCTTGCATGTTTTTGTTAATAAAAAATTACAGAAACAACTGATATTGTCGTGGAATGTGAAGGCCGAATGCACTCAAATTCAGCTGTCCAATTGTTTCAGGAAAAATCTGCAGGAGTCAGAAGTCTGAGGAGCAAAATACTTTGTTGTTGACAGTGAAGGGGAACACGCTCAGAAACACACACAGTGCAATCCTGATGAACTCCAACTTACAATGGTCTGCACTCGGTCTTTCATACTGTTCACCACACGAAGAAGAAGCGGCTGCCAAGGCACCTGCAAGGTCTCTGCTGATAAGGATTCCTTATGAGATTAGTTGATTTCATGATTTCTCCACTTCTGCTACAGTGTCATGCTCGGCACATCAGCTGTTATTACGATATCACTCTCAGCAAGTCAGCTGCTATCACAAGATCACATCATAACAACATCATACTCAACAAATCAACTACTTTCAACTACCATTGGTTACAATATTTTCTCCAGTTATCACATATCATCACATATCTGTTAGAAAAAATTATACTACATCTAGATGGAGAGTATGCATAGAGGTCTGGTGAAGGGTGGTGATTTAGACTGTTGTACATCCAGCATCTTAATGACGCCCACTTTATTTTATTAGTTGAATGTGTTCATCCTCCTCGTGGATGATTGCTGCCACTTGTCACTTGAAGGTGGCTTTGAGTTCATCTTTTCATCGCAGAATGGTATTTTTCCTCAAGGAGGAGGCGTTTTTCTTCCTCCACCCATTGAAATTTCTCCACAGCAAGTTGTTGGGTACGAAAGCACATTCTTTTTGCCTCTTCACGTGAGAAGTATTTTCGACATTGATCGGTAAGGAAAGCAGCCTGTTCAGGCGTTTTGTCAAACAGGTGGAGCCTGAACTCAGCCAAAGGTAGGGAGAGCAAAGAATCTGGTACAGGGATGTCATGATTGGAGGCTCCAGCTTAACTGGTCACAGCCTCTCCTTCATCAGTGTTGGTGTTACTACTCTTGTGGCTGTAATAGCAATGACATCAACCTTGGTGACTGGGTTTGAAGCATGGTTGATGTACTAGCATAGGAGTGCACAGTAATGTTATTGGTGAAGGCGTTGTCTGGTCTCCTTCCTCCAGTCTTCTGGGTAGTCACTGGCATCGGGCTGTCCATTGGTCTTGATGGGGGTTGAGGATACCTCGGGTGGCTCATCCACTTCCCTCGGAGCCTCGAAGTGGAACTTCAGTTGTCATCTGCGTTTGCCAGTGGGATGGATAAGGTGGAGGAGGGCGTATGGAACCACTTGGCGTCTGCAGGTCATACTGCCAGTCAACTCTTGGACAGTCAGACATGTCTGTCTTTCGCAGAGTGATATGGAGAGACTAGTGGACACACAAGCCCTACCTTATGACAAAAGACCCATGTATTTTTTTACTTTGCGTTAAGAAGTACAGCCACTTCCCTACTAGAGACATGCTTGTGTCAGTACACACATATGCACACTGACCTTTCCTAAAGCTTTCATCTTCTGCATATATGTACTTCTGGCTATAGTCTTTTGATGTCTCTTCCACTCCACTCCATTCCACAACATATGTGTGCTAAATAGCATAAGTGACCTTTAACACAGTGAAACTTCATGTTGTGTGATTTTACTGCTAAGCGGTAGTTGGTCAGGAGTTTCAGGAGTTACTAAATCATAATTATATTCTAAAGTACGTCAAATACATACTGCTTTGATGCCTTGAGAAAGATTACAGCTTTTCTCTGTCCATGCTGTTGCTTCTATAGATTCAATCTGAATCTCCAAGGGTAATGGTGGTAATGGAAAATCTTTAGAATGAACAGAAATGTTTAAATATTGTACATGTGTTCATGATCGTGTTGCCAGTATTGGCCCAAATGCTAACACATCTAATAGTCTTTGCAAATCCTTATGATATTCCTGTGATTTGTGTTTACCTCTTCATTTTCTACATGATTTCTTCCCCATTTTTAATTTAGGTATGTGTTGTAATCAGAGTTTGCCATGCTTTCATATGTGTGTGCCATGCCATCTGGTCCTAATATCAGTGTTTGATTGTAGTGAGCTGATCTGACATATGTGAGTGTAATTGTTTTATTCAGTGGTATCCTCCCGAAGATGGCTACCATTGAGCCTACAGCCAAAGTGCGTTCTGTGGTCTGCTTTTGTTCTGTTTTACTTCTCATAGGTTGATCTTTTATGGGTGAATCTTTTATAATAGAGATTGATCGGCTTACGCCTAAAGTTAGCATAACCAAAGCTCTCCATTTAGTCATCTGTAGACTTGACCCATTCTCCTGTTTGCCAATCAAAAACTAAGTGAGTCACATTCTGGTGGGAATGCTTGTGCTGATATTCCTTCTCCTGCACCGAGTGTAGATCTGCTTTCATCACCTCCTCCTATACAGTCTTCAGGAGACTGTCTAATTTTCAGATGGGAGGCGTCGCCGTCCCTTTCTGCTCGGTTTGGATCTCTGGCTCTGCAGCAGAGATCTAGATGAAACCAAATTCTCTTGCCCTCTACTTTCAGAGTAGTTGGGGTAGATAGGATAACCTTAAAGGGTCCCTCTCCTCTGGTGGATGTAGCGACACGTTTTGCAGCTTGATCTGCTAAGTTGTTACCCTTAGCGATCAAAGTGTTTGTAGTCTGGTGAGCTGCACATTTAATTATGGCTAGCGCTTTGGATAGTGTAGTGCTTCTAAGAGAGCTGAGATGGCTTGGCCATAAGTTACTGGTGTGCCATCTGCTCTTAGGAACCTTCTTAGCTTCCAAATGATGCCATGAATGTGACAAACTGCATATGCATATTGTGGGTCTGTATTATAAACATTCAAAGTTTTTCCTGCCGCCAGGCAACAAGCTGCAGTGATTTCTGCAAGCTGTGCAGAACAAGGTTGAGCACATTTCATGATTTGCACCTCAGTAAAGGTGTCATTCAGATGCAGTTGTATTACAGCATAACCAGCATGGTTTCATGCAGCATCCCAACAGGAACCGTCCACAAAATAGGTAAGTTGTGCTGGTATAGGCTGATTATATAAATCTTGTAGTGGCTGTTTTTTTTGTTTGTTTGTTTGTTTAGTTTAGGTTTTTTTTTTCAACGCCCATCCGTGTGGCAGGATTAATTGTGGTGCATTGCTGAACAGTGAGCTCTGGGGCTGGGAGGATAGCCTGTTCTTCAAGCTTGTATCAATACAAATCAGGGGCTTGTGATCAATGCATGTAGCTGATGTGACATATACAAAATGGTTGAATGCCCCATTGTAATGGCTGGTGCTTTTTGGAAGGCAAATGTAGCCCAGGCTCTAAATGACATCCCTTTAATATTGTAATTGTCCCTTTTGAAATTATTCATTTTAATTGGGAGATAAGCTATTCATTGAATAATCATTAAAATACCTTAAACCCATTAAAGTGTTAAAATATGACAAAACGTTTGCACACAAGCAATTTTGCACTTTCCAAGTGGCTGTAAAGGCTCCATTAGACAAGCTCCCAAACTAGCCAATCAGTGGCACCCGTGAGCCCAGGTGATCAGCCTTTTCGTTCTGCTGTGTGACCCTACTTCCGGTTTACGGACGCGTGTCGCGTTAGCTGCCTCGTGCGCTGTCCCATAGATAAAGAGATAATGTCATCCGCTGAAGCAGCGTGAAAGACTAAATGATAGTTGCTGATCTGGCGAGGTGAAATGCTGTAAGCTCATTCTTAGATTCATACTCAGCGGTGAGTGAAAACGCTATTTAACCTGTTTGATTGTAAAGCAGCTGATATTCATGTTAATTGGTGCAGATAGCAGTGAAAAGGTGCTAATGGTGCTAGCTACCTGAGACTGTGTTTTGTGATGCTAATGGGATATTAGCTCAGGCTTAGCCACTCAGCTGGCATGTGTTAACTAATGAGATACTGATTATTTTGATTGTTGTTTACAAAGGGAGATGTTATTTTCCTAAACTGTGTTTGCTACAGATGTTGTAAAAAAATATATATATATATATATATTGATGAGACTATTTGATTGTTTATTTCCTGTTTCTGGTAATTAAAGAAGTTAATATTTAGTGCAGTCTCACTGTTACCGGTGCAAGGAGAGACAGCACGTTGCACGTTGAGCCTTAATGCCTCTAAGTTATTGTGAATATTTACTGCATTGAATGCAAAATTTGACCAAAGTAAAAGGGAACTTCGTATTATTTTTGTTTTACTTCTGAAATATGATCTTTTGTTAGTTACTAATGTAACCACAGTGCATTTAATTCTTCAATCTGATTATAAAAAGCATTTTGAATGTATTTATAGTTTTACAATTGAACACTTGAGCTAAAGATATAATTTTGTTGTAAACAAAACTAAACTATGTTGAGAACATGATTTGAACTAATTAATGCTAAGGAGTGAACAGTGACCATGATTTATGTAGACAGTGTATGAATGTAACAAGCCATTTGGATCTCATCTGACCTGCCTATAGGTCAGGTTTTTTGGTGACACATTAAAAAGAGGTCGCAGTCAGCCACGTCTCACCGTCCCGCTGGGCTTGTGCGAGGTTTCTCCAGATCCAGATGCTATTCCTGGATCCCAAGACCCATAGATTCCCAGTGTGAACTGGGTGGCGAGCTGAGTCGAACCACTGGTATTGAACCTCGAGGGATTTCCTGATACCCCCCTCTCTCACGGACTGTGTGGTAGGACACTGATACACTGATCAGAAAGGGCCCCAACACAAAAAATAAATTTGGGAGCAGAGGTTTTTTTTTTCTTCTGCAGGCTTTATTATTTTAGTTTGTCATGTTCCATACGTTGTTGTTCCAGTTAAATGCTGTATGTTCAACTGTCTGACAAATTTGCAATAATAAGTGGCCACAGAAAATTCACACCGTTGTCGCTTGTATGTCATTTTGCACATTCAAAAATAAGGGCTCTTATGAACTTAAAGTCTTCTGTTACTAGTCCAGGTATTATTATTGACTATCACCTACCTGTGCTCTGTTATCATATTGCGTATATTGTAACAAGGGTTACACAAAGGCAGCTGCCGCCACCCCCTGATAACAAGGAGGAAGGCCTGTTTCAATGTAGCTTAGCTTAATACTATAATTTGCTAGAGGCTGCTTACCAGTGGGAGCTTCTTCCATCAGTACCACACATGCATATCCTGCTATTTCTGCAACATACAAGTGAAAAACATTAGCATAGTTAGGGTCACCAAGTGCTGGAGCCATTTGTTGTATGGCCTGTTTCAGGGATTCAAAGCCTCCTACAGCCTCTGGAGTCCATTGCAATTCAGCTGAACCGTTTGTCTGACCTGCAGCATGGATTAGGCCGCGTAGTGGGGTTGTTTTGATGATCACAGATCACAGATCCAAGGTCAACTGAAACCAGCCATCCGCAAGAATGGTAGCATGTGCCCCATCGTTTGCAGTTTTGGAGCTTTTTGTCACTGCCTCAATTTGTGAGGGTGCAATAGTTTGTTTGTTAACACAAAGCTGTCTGTCCAAGCATTCAACTTGTGACTGACAAATTGCAATGTGTCTTACTTTATGCCCCCCTTTTTCCAACACCACCAGAACCGAGACTGAGTTGTGTGTACACTGCGCTTTGGGGGTGCTACAAACTAGTAGATCATCCATATAATGTAATACAGTGCTCATGAGTTCTAAGTGTTGTAGATCATAATACTCTATTGAATATTGACAGACTTTGAACATAGCCTTATGTGAGACACGTGAAAGTATACTGCTGTCCCTGATATGTGAAAGTAAACTGATACTGTAAGTCTGGATGTAGTGGCACACTAAAAAATGACTGTGCTGACCTTACTAACCCTGCATCTGTTTAACTTTGTGACCATAATCTATCTGGTATTTGACTTAGTGGCACGCTGTGTTCTTTTGAGAGTGGCAGTAGAGTTGGGGGATCTCTGACGTAACAGTATGTTTGCAGAGAAATGTTCAGATATTGTCCATCAGAGGAGGATTGTACTTGTAGACGCAGGACAACTGCTGCTGCTGCTCCTTGTGGACCAACATACAGGTCTTGACACACTGCAGAGAATATTTTGCTGGTAATCAGTTCTGTCCAACATTCTTTGTAGTCAGTATGTTGCAGCTTCTTATCTAACATCAGAGCACAATGCAATGGCAGCTGTAGTTCTTGTGCAGAGGGCTGCTCTTTCTGTATCCAGGCCTTCGTGCAGCCTGTGTCAGAGTCACATTAGATGAGCATGGAGGAAGCAGTGCTGTCTCTGTTGGAGTGGAGGACTCAACTTTCTGCTCTGCCGTCTCCTTTTCTCTTCTGATAAAGCAGGCGTCTGCTTCATATACAGCAGGTGTTGTTAGGCTGCTTCTCTGAACCAGCTGAGCACTTTTCTCTCTCTGGCACTTTTCCCCTCTGCTGTTGATTGTGTCTTTTGCCTTGTAGTGTTTGATGTTAACTTTCCATTTCTCTCCATCTAGTTTTTGGTCCCTGCTAAGGTAGAAAGACTTGACATATCTGTGTGTGTGTGGAAGTGGATCCCCCCAAGTAACAAATGCTAGAAACGTGTCCCATAAGTGACCAAAAAAACTAGCGTAGAAAAAATATTTTAGAATATGGCTAATCTAAAGTGACTGAAAATTTTGTTATTTTTTTTTAAGCTTGCCTGATTTTTTACAGAGGTCTGGGACCACTGGAAAGGGTGGGCCCCACAATTGGGTAAAAAACGTGGGGCCCCAAAAAGGGACAAATACGAGTATGTGTGTGTGTGTGTGTGTGTGTGTGTGTGTGTGTGTGTGTGTGTGTGTGTGTGTGTGTATGCATGGATTGGCACAATGGTCTGAAATGCACTTTTATATTTTTTGTTAAAAAACATGTATTTTGTCTCAATTTGTATGTGTATTTATTAGCTTTATTAATTCTTAATATTTACTTTACAGAACTGAATGAAGAAATAAAGTTTGTCTTTTCTTATTTTGATACAAGAACTGATCTTGAGATCCGATTTCTACAGATTCTTCTTCTTATTATTATTATTATGATTATTATTATTACATCAACCCTGTCAATTAGAAAAATTAAGGAAATAATGAGTAAAAAAGATAAAAGAAGCAGTACAATACTGAGTAAAAAAAAAAAAAAAAAGCATAAACCTCACATGAAAATCTGCTATCAGTGTGCTTGTACTTCATCCTTTCAGTTGTGGATTAGAGTATACTTGCAGACTTGTTTGTCTGCCCTGTTAAACATCCTGTTTTATATTCTTTCATATAGAAAAGGGATCATTTCCTGAACCTGCCGAGCAGTCCTGTGAAGGTGACACTAAGGCACCTTCCAGGTCCTGATAATAATTTGCCATCCAGTCTTTCTTGCTGTCTTCTACTTTAGGAAGGTTGAGGAAATGCAGATAACACCTAACCTTCTCTAAAGTAGAAAGCCAGTGACGTTCACAATAACAGGTAAATCTTTGGGTATGTCGTCTCTGCCCTGCATTTAAGGGCCCTGCATCTGTTAACCCAGAGTCTATATAATCTACTGGTGTTCCAGTAGCCATGTAAAATTTGAACTTATATGAGCATTTCCCTGAATTCTTTTGACATTGGATTTGGATGGTCCTGGATCAGACAGACAAGCTAAAGTATGTTCCACAGAGGGGTGAAGTACATGCAGACACACACACGCAGACACACAGATTTGGTCCAGCCCTCTATTGTCCCTGCTTAATCAGGGGTGGACTGACATTGCCGTCACTTTCCCCCAAAAACAAAAGACTTGCTGCAGATGTGAGGGAGCTGTATCAGTGCAGCATCTCCCCGGCAGCACCAGGGCAGCCAGGCAGGCGAGAAGAAAGGCCCGACTGCTGGAGGATGGCTGCAGGCGAGGAGAAAGACACTGCTGACAAATGCATTAATTACTTTATCAACTTCATTTCCCAATTAACCTTACATGCCACCTTCCAGGTAAGCCAGCTGGGGAAAGATGTGCAGGGCTTTGGCGCTGGCGACTCCTCATCAACTGGAGAAAAACTCAGAGTCAGAGAAAAGATGAGATGATGAAAGATGAACAATCCTGGAGACAATAGTTTCCCCTGCTCTTTAAAAAAGCAAAGGGAAGACAAAAATGACCAGATAACATTGTCATTAGCAAGCATTTAGAGGTTTCCACCAATCCCAGTTGTGATATCCAAACATTATGTCCAATTTAATTAATACGCAGTTTGAAACATGTTTTCATTTATCCATTCATTTGCATTTGCAGCTCATTCTCAATATCGATGTGTCAGCTGTTTGAAGATGGCGTTTTCCTTGTTTCTCCCTCGATTAGCTTGACCAGGGCCTCACTGTTTTATCTCAGGCTGGCTCGGCCACTTCTTTAATCATCTCTGAGTCAGAGAAGCAAGTCAGGCTAAATCAGGAGAGGAAGAAAGAGGCACAGTTGAGGAAAGAGTGGTTATGGCATCAGTGGGTGATCCAGAAGAATTAATGGTACATTATCATTAGTCCAAGAGTGGGAGCTCAGGCTCAGTTCACTCTGCTGCAAGACACTAATTTGTCTCCTCTGTCTTGAATATTCAGAAGACCATTAGGGCCACTGTTTGGACACATTTATTCATATTTGTAGGAGAAACAAGTCATAATATGTTAAAAAAAAAAAAAAAAAAAGTAAAAAATGTACAAGATAAAAGTAATATATCAAAATGAAATCAGAATATTTTGAGATTAAAGTCATAATATTTTGTGAACGTTATAAAAGTAATATATTTTTTCAGTGGTAATTTCAACAAAGGTCATAATATTACAATGCTCTTATTGTTTTCAGGAAAAAAATATCACATTTCAAAAACTGGTCATATGTTGTGCTAAGACAAAAATGTAAGTCATAATATTTCCAGAATAAAGTTGCAGTAGTTCAAGAATAATATAAAGAATTACAAGGAAAAGAATCAATATATGAGAAGAAATAATAGATTCAGAATATTGCAAGAATAAGGGAAACAAATATAAAAAAAAGATACACAGGAAAAAAGGTATGTGTTGAAAATAAAGTTGTCATAAGAAGAAAAAGAGAAAAAGGGGATATTGAAAGTACCGGTAGAAGTCAACATTTTAAAAATTATTCAGCAATTACTAGGATTATTTTCTCAGAATATTTTGACTTTAGACAATGGCCCTAAAACTTTGTTGTGCAAATAGATCTTTTGCAGGGCAGCCAGTTACATACAGTGGACAGAGATACCTGTTTTCTCAGGTATTCTAGGTAATGGTAATCTTTTCATTAGCCAAAATGCATCTCTCTATGTAGCACAACACATTGCAGCAAAACATTAGGAATTTGCACAATACTTTCCTTTTTCATCTGAGACAGCTGACAGCTCAAACGTGCAATTTTCATCTTACCACCATCCATCATAGTGGTGTTGAAATATAATATCCACAATTGCAAATTAGCACAAGGACAAACTGTCTGACAGTTCTGGCACAATCATCCTTGTCAGTAATGTGAGTGAAATAAGAGCAGAATGCTGCTCTGGATTCATTTAGACCTTCATAAGTTCACATTAAGTGTAGCCTCATTTCAAGCTTTGGTCCACTGCATTGTCGTACATTACATTAGAATCTGTTTTGGTTTTACATTACAATGACTGCCAGGCTGTGAAAATGGAAGATGAAAGTTTAACACAAGCATATGGACCTACCATGAAAGTCCCTCCACACACACACACACACACACACACACACGTATATGCATCTGCACATGTACATGTGTCCCCTCATTAAAAACTTTGAATGGAAAATCTGGGAGGGAAAGTGTTAATCAGATGTTTAATTACCATCCCCCAACTCTCTGAATTTATTAAAGTAGTTGAGTGTTGGTGTTTTTCATTCTGGAAGGAGGGAGGGAGTGCAGGCCTTTTCACCATTAGTTGAAATGTTAATTATGACCCTGGCAGGAGAACTGAAACACAGAGGCCTGGAGTGGAATGGAAGGACAAATACAAAGCAGATGCGGCCTGTGCTTGTTCTGGGACTAAGGCTGAGACTGGAACTGGAACTGGAGCAGAATGAAACACAAAAGAGGAGGCGACCAAATCTAAAGCCATGAATGGGATCAGGACTAATCATGAGGATATGGCTGGGATTTAAACTGGGACTGAGATTAAATCTGAGACTTCTGAGAGACTTCATATGGAATTAAAACTGGGGGTGGGACTAGGATTTAGACCGCCACTGATTTTAGAGCTAAAGATAAGACAGGTACAATAGCAGGGTCGGAATCTTAGACTGTAGATCAGGTCTCATGACAGGAGAGGGATTAGGTCTGAGCCCGGTCTAAAACCAGAACTGACATTAAAGCTGAAAGTAGAGGTTGAACTGCAAATGATTTGGGGGCTTGGATTGTGACAGGAGGCTGGATCTCAGATTTGTTTAAAAACAGGGACTGGGATTGGGACATGGGCATGGACTGGGACTAAGATTGGGATTGAGATCCCAGATGCGAAACTTGATTGTGACTAATGATGAGACTAGGGGCTCTATTTTCCGGTGTGCACCCCGCGCAGTGGTATTTTCGTGCAGCACAGGCGGGCTTGCAGCGCACTTGGTATTTTGGTAAACCGAGGCGCACAGAGGTACGCCAGGATGGGCGCTGTGGCGCAGTAGGGGGAGGTGTCGGCATAATCTGCAGGCAGATCTGGATTTTCATTCCATTTCAGTCCACGCCGGCGGCGTACATGTGTGCTGAAAGCTCGCCACCCCAGACCTGGTCAACTGGCCTCTAACTGACCTTCTCTTCTCCCCTTCGCATTTCTCAGGACAAATGCAGTTGTAAAACAGACTAACTTTTAAGAATTATTTACCATCTGGAATGTCCACAGGTAGAGGTCATCTCAGAGAGAGACAGGATGTCTGGTTTAGAGACATCTTCTCTACGCTCTCCCAAGGAAGTGGGATTACCGATACCTTTACATGAAAGATTACCTTGCTCGCAATGTTTGTCATGAGGATGCTAATGCTCCCTCATGATAGCCCCATAAGAGATATGGACAATAAAACTGACCAGCAGAACAAAGGCCAGGCCTCAGTGGAATCCACAAACCAGATCATGCTGATGGGTCGTAAATTCGACAGCCCTGAAACAAACTGTTTGTAGATCTGGGTACCTTGTTTTCTAGTAGACTAGGATAACTGAATCTCTATATTTGACTTAACTTTGGATGTTTTCACATTACTAAACTCATAATCTGTATAATATCAATGTTTTCTCGTGTTTGTATCTTATAAAATGACAAAGCTGTGATTTTAATTTTCCTACAAAATTTGTCTGAGGTTCCACCATGGAGCCTTCCTGCCATCTAAGGGTTTGTAGTGTTTAAGTTGATTGTGCTTTATGAGACGTTTATTAAGGAGTAGTCATAATAGTGATAATCCATCCATCCATTATCTATACCACCTATCCCTTTCGGGGTTGCAGGGGGCTGGAGCCTATCCCAGCTACAATGGGCGAGAGGCGGGGTACACCCTGGACCGGTCGCCAGCCGATTGCAGGGCAACACGTAAGGACAAACAAACATTCACACTCACGGACAATTTAGAGTCATCAATTAACCTAATGAGCATGTTTTTGGTCTGTGGGAGGAAGCCGGAGTACCCGGAGAGAACCCACGCATGCATGGGAAGAACATGCAAACTTCACACAGAAAGGCCCCACCTGACCCGGGGATCGAACCGGCAACCTTCTTGCTGTGAGGCACGCGCACTACCTGCTGCGCCACCGTGCAGCCCTAATAGTGATAATCATTTCGGCAAATGTAGTCTGCCTTTTTATGATTTCGTTGCTATGTTATGATAATTATCCCTTGAACAATCATATATATATGCCGATGAGTATTAGTAACTGTTGTCTGACTATTGTTGAATGTTGTCATATGTGACGGAGCGGCTCCGTCACTAACGTTGGGCAGCGCACTCACACACATACGCACACACATACGCACACACATAGGCACGCAAACGCTTTCATTCACACGTCCCTGTTCACTTTCCCCGTCTTTTCAATAAGTAATTAAAAATACCCCATAGCCATTTCCCTTTTCTCCTCCGTTTCTGTAGCACGGCCAAGGGTGCATACTTGGTAGTTCTACCTCTGTTCATACATATATTTCCACACGTATTCATACCACCATTTTATCACCTACCATGTGGAGATGTGCTGCGTGTCCATCCTGCTCTCTCACACTGTCGTTAGTTTGGTTGGCCAAACAGGGGCGTAACTGACAGCTACATTAAACAGTCTGTCTTCGCGCGTTTTATGATCATGTGACCTACGTTATTATTTGTTTTGTTTGTTCAGTTGAATTTTGTGATGAATAACTAAGGATGGTTAAAGGGGAACATTTGTGAACATAAATACTATTTTTTGCTCTATTTATAGTGGAAGTTGGGAGACTAAATATATGAATAGGGTTAAGGAAAATGTTGAATATGGTTTTTTTATGTGTATACCGAGCCTAGTGGGAGGGGCAACTGGTTTAAAAGGAGGCTGCTCAGCCCTAGATCGAGAGTCTTGACTGGGTTACAGAGGAGGTAACAGTGTTTGATCTCGAGACTGTGTGAGTGATTTCTTTGAAGGTAAAATATACTACTGTGAGTTATTGAAGGATTTTTTTGTTTTTCCCCTTTTCTAGAATATTATTTGAACTTTGTTCTATTTTTTTTTTTTTTTCTCTCTGCATTTCACTTTTTTTTGTAAATATGTTTGCACCTGGGGAGGCCAGCAAATAAAATAACACCAACAGTGTATTTCCGACTACGCCTGTGTTTTAAAGGAGAACCCCGTGACATCATATTAGGATGAGTGTCAGAAATTGTTGTCTTGATTATTGTTGAAGATTGTCATCCACTCATAAGAGTTGCCTAATGCCTGTTATGAACAGTGTTAAAATGCCATTGAAAATCGTCCATTTAAAATATACGTGATTGACCATAGTGAGAAGCAGATGAGCCCCTCGTGTAAATCATTAGTTACTCCTCACCTCATAAAATGAAATTGTGCATCTACGAACCATCCCACCTGAGGGACGGCCTACTGATTAGGCACACCCCGGAGCGAGATTTAAACGTCTGCAGCCGCAGCAAGAATTCAGTGCGCGTTACTCTGTTAGTTTTAGTTGTCTTTTTTGTTTCTTCTTGTCTAGTTGTCCTTTTGTCTTCATGTTTTTTTTTCTGTTTTCTAAGTCTCTTGTACTGAGTTCATTTTTCAGAAGATGTATTTTTCTAGTTTTGCTCTCCCTGAAACTTTAATTGTACTCGCCACGCCAAGTCACATGATTTGTTTTGTCTTTAGTAAATTCTCGTCAAGTAATAATAATTTTGGAGACACTTTTCGACCGGACATCGAAGAGGTTATCAATCTTATTATTGTTAAATCTAAAGTCTTGCTTCGTGGTTACCAACCAAGCTAAAGCCCTGCAGCCTGCTGTTAACATGCTGGTCCGGGTCAGATAACCACCCAAAGCCGTTCCTCGCCTGTCACCTACGCCGTCGAAATCCAGTTCCTGAAACATCACTGTCCAATATCAGCTCTCAACCCTGGTGTGCCTGGGTCTTCCACCGGACTGCCGAGCAGACGAGCCACAGACGGACACTGGAAGCACCTTCGGCTAGTTTGGAGCAGGCCTCTACAGGAGCGTCGCTGACAAGTAGGCATGCATTAAGCGGGTTTGAATAAAAGTTGGTCCGTGAGGTTATGATACTGTTAATTTACCTAAATTCTCTCAACTATTCGTTCAGCCACTTAGCTTTATGTTCGTGTCCCTATGTTCCCTTTAAACTCTTTCTTACTATGGCCAAACTCATTCTGCCATTATTCTGCCATAAGTTTCTCTCTCCAATTGTTGTGTTATGCCATATCATTCACATCTGCTGTCATACTAGTCATGATGTATTATTCATTATCCATAATTGTGCTTAATAAATGAGATTTTGATTTAAGTCCTGGTTGGACGGTGTCCTTGTGAGCTGAATATATACGATCCCTGTATCCAGAGTTTACATTTCAGATTATCAGACTGGTTTACTGTTAGTCCATTCGTTAATATTTCATCAGTGTTATAGCAGTTAATTTCTGCAGTCCTTCTTAGCTGAGGAAGGTGGTGCCCCGATAGTTTATCAACAAATGCAACATCACATTAAGTTAGTTACCCTACAACAGTGTCTGGAATTTCACTGTGATCAATAAATAGCAGCAGTCATGATTCAATGCAACTGTCTGAGTCAGCACATACAGTCAGACCTAAATTTCTATATTTTGATCAGTATCTCATTTGACCACATTGCAAGTGCATTCGGCACGCGTAATGATCACTCAACCTGACTGAATGTACACAGGTGAAACAGGGATGTCTGGTGATCTGTGACTCAAATTGCCTGGTGACAAACGTATATGCCACTTTCCCCGGGTCGGCACATGACTCGTTCATCCTGGCGAATTCTAGCATCCCTACAGTCTTTCAAGGGGACACTTCTCTGGATGTGTGGCTGCCAGGTGATAACGGCTATCCACTGAAAACGTGGTTGATGACGCCATATATCACACCTTCAACAAGATGGCAGGGTGGTTTTAACAGTGTTTTCAGCAGTGCTCGGTCAGTCATCGAACGCACATTTGGGGTTCTCAGAATGTGTTTTAGATGTCTGGACCGACAGGTGGTTCATTAACATACAGCCTTCAGAGTGTCAGTGCATTCTTCGTGGCATGTTGCGTTTTACAATACATGGCTGGACGACGTGGATGTCACTATGAACTCACAGAGGACACATTAAGGGACTTAAGATGGACAGAGGCTGAACTGCATGTGCCGTGTCAACTGGGAGAGCAGCAGAGCGCGTGGGAGAGGAGGGAGCGAGGCCGTAGATATGGCCACTGCGAGCCTGGACCTCCCAGACCAGAACGTCAGTCTCCTCCTGGGAGAAGTTTGGGCGTCAGACAGTTTCCTGCGTGGGCTCAGTCATCCTCGAAACTTGCCATGCGCCTCGCCAGCGGCATTTTTAAAAGTGAGGCGAGGAGCTGGTGTGACTGGTGAAGATTTGACTTGGCTGTGTCAAACCCACTCCATGCCTTCTCCCCTCCCTCCTTCCGAGTTGCGCCGCTGGGTGGGACTGAGATGAGAAGGGGGAGTAACTGTGCCGCAGCGCAGTGCACGAAAATACCAAAGTCTGCGCTGCCACGCCCCATCTGCGAAGCGGACCTGACTTTGTGCTGCGCCTCCGCCATGCTAGTAGAGCGAAAATAGAGCCCTCTGGCTCAAACTAAATGTTGCAGTGGGACTGGGGTGACAGGACTGGGATTTACAGTTTGATTGAGCTAAGTGCAGGAATCTGGCTTTGACTGGCATTATGACTCAAACTGTAAAACTAAATCTGGACTGGGCCTGTGACTGGATTTGGCTTTAAGAATGGGACCGGGGATTTGCTATCCCAGCTCAGGGAGGGATTGTAAATAAAAATCCGATTAAAGATAGGACCAGGAATTTGCTACTAGAACTGGCACTGATTCTAAAACTGTGGTTGTAACTGGGCCTCGGATTTGAACTAAAAGAGGGACAGGAACTAAGGCTGTGAGTAGGGGCACATGGGTCTTGGAGGAGGGAGGAGGTGAGGGAGGAAGGAACTGAAAGAGAGACATTCACATGTCATTTAATTTAAGTAGATGATGTGACGAGTAAAGACAAAAAATATTCAGACTAAGTCATGTCCTGTTCCACTGCAGCACTGAACAATGCAAAAACAGGAAGGATCACTGAGGGCATTTCCCTGGCTCAAGGAAACTGAATTACAGTTCAGATCAAGTGAATAATCTGACTTATCAAATATAGCAGTACTTTAATCAAACCGCTATGAGCATGTTGAAGTTGTCTGTCATACTTTCATAACTTTCAAACATTCTGTAAACATTGCCTTTTTTTAAAAGAAGAAGAAGAAGATGAAGAAGAAGAAGTAGAAGAAGAAGAAGAAGAGGTGTGAAGAAATGTTCAACACAGCTGTAATCAGATTATTGTAATTCATTACAGCTACTGTCATGCTGCCTTTAACGATTATTTTTAAATCTGGGAGATGTCCTGAACCACTATAAACTGGTTTGTTTTGGTTTCACAAGTGCTTTTCTCTAAAACATTTGCATTTAACCAATCCTTGACACCATCAGATAGGACATTGGATTTACTCTACATATGTTGTTATGTCACGTGTGCCTCATAGCAAGAAGGTCGCCGGTTCGATCCCCGGGTCGGGCAGGGCCTTTCTGTGTAAGTTTGCATGTTCTTCCCGTGCATGTGTTGGTTCTCTCCTGGTACTCCAGCTTCCTCCCACAGACCAAAAACATGCTCATTAGGTTAATTGGTGACTCTGAAATTGTCCTTAGGTGTGAACGTGAGCGTGAATGGTTTGTCTGTTTGTATATGTTGCCCTGTGATCGACTGGCGACTGGTTCAGGGTGTACCCCGCCTCTCGCCCGTTGACAGCTGGGATAGGCTCCAGCCCCCCCGCAACCCCAAAAAGGGGTAGTCGGGTATAGATGATAGATGGATGTTGTTATGTCATTTGTATGACTATGTGTGTATGTGTCCTGCATTTTCTTAAAACATTTATTATCAGTGAAATTTGTTCTCGTGCAGCTGTATTTGAGCAGGTTTCTCTTATAGCTACAGATTAATTGAGGAGAGAGGACAGAGTGAGATGTTTAGTTTCTAGTTTCCCCATTACTGGGACTTGGGAGTATTACTGAAACTCATTGATACACCAAAACAATGCATAGTCTAATTACTGGCGTATTATTAGACATGGATGTCAAACTCAATGGGGAGGGAAGAGAGTTGGTCTCGGGCCAAGAGAATATTGAGCATCTTATTTGTAAGACAAAATACCCCCCCATCCCCCACCCCCACCCACATTAGATGACATGTGAGCTCAATTCCTGTTCCATGATTCCCTTTAGATTACACAATGTGTGTTTCTGTAAATGTAAATTTGAATAAAAAAGGGACAAAAAAAAGACAAACAGTGAGTACTAGTGTTCATCATCCAGAGGATGTAGGCAGAGGCCGGCAGGTGGAAAATCAGCACCAGTAATTTGTCTTTGCTTCATTTCAACCACGTGAAACCAACTTTTCTTTTCCTCCTTGTTTCTTTTTGTTTTTCTTCATACTCCTTTTCTTTCTCCTCTCCCCTGCTCACCCTGCCAACCCCCCCCTTTCTCTTTTTTGATGTGTTTGCCTTCACGGCTTCTGAGCGCTCTCTAATTCCATCTGGCCACAACAGAGAAGGAGGCGCAGTGAGAAAAAGCATTTCCATATGTGCAAATTAGGGGACCCCCCCCCCCCCCCCCCCCCCCCCGCCCCCCCAACCCGACAGAAGCTGAACCTACCCCCCTACACGTTGACTGCCAAGGCTGCTGATGGTGATCAAGGCGAGGGTTTTTGTTGGCCCCTGGGTCTGAGTCTGTAAGTTGTCATGAGTGTTATGTCTACATCAACAACTATGACCTGGGGGAAATGCTGATAATAATATAATGACAGACTATATCTTATTATTATTATTATTATTATTATTATTATTATTATTATTATTATTATTATTATTATTATTATTGTCTTCTAAATTGTATGTGCTGATTATGACACTTATCTTAGATTGGAAGAACTCCACCTGCAGCTTTATTACCGGTGCTCCAGTTCCATCTGTAATTCCTCTGGTGAATTATAACTTTCACTGTAACAGCATGTCACTGAAAAACAAATGTTAGCAGTTCATTTGCTTTTAAGGAAAAGGAGGAATGAGTAGAGAGACACGCAGTGACAATTAAAGCCGTCTCTCCTGGCCTTCCGTTTGTTGAAAAATGTATTTATTTCCTTGTTGCACATAGACAGTGTGCTTATTGTGTGTCCATCTCCAACACCCTCCCCTCACACTGCACACAAAGACTGCAGCCTGCTTAACAATGATGCATATACAGTATTGCTGTGTCTTTTCTTCTGCCTGTATGTCGGTGTCACTCATGACACAAACAGCTACATTTTGTCTTAGTAAACTGGGATCATTCAATCAATGCCTGTTTGAAAGCAAGTCTGAGACAGCTAACTGGATTGTGACATATTGAGAGATTCCACCTTGTGTGCGAGCAGTCAATAATGCCATTCCTGAGCGGCCGTGCTATTAAAGCTGGGCCTAATAGTTTAAGGTGACATTGGAATGTCATATCTGTGTGTATGTGTGTGTCGATGCATGTGAAGTATTCACCTGCATAAGTTCTTTGAAGCCAAATGTGTGTCAATTTACCTGTCTCTGCTTGTCCTTTACACACACACTGTTACGCTGATCACTATGTTCTTGGCTGTCAGTGGAGTCGCCACAGAATTTCTGTCATTGTAACACATATTTTCCAGTGCCTATATGCCTTGTTTCACAGAGGTTTGGGAAAACATTGTATATAACATTGTATATAACAGTGTATGTGGTGGAAAAGGGCAAACTAAACTGCTTCCCTTCAAGCTTAGGATAAATATAAGACAACCACAGCTGCCGTTCTTGTTGAGGGAGGAAACTGCACATTGATACGACCTTGTACAGTTGTATATGCAGCAATGGAAGCAAGCCTTTCTGTGATTCACGCTAAGATAATACATGCAGAAGGTGTTTCATCTTGAGAGCACAAAGGATCATTTTACATTATGGTTCCTCCCCGCAGTACCTGTCAGTAAGCTGAACATATTTTTGGGGTCCTGAGCCAAAAACATTGGTGAAGTATTATGATTTGAGAGGAATTGACCCAAGTGAATAAACTGCATAAACTGTTGTTAGCCAGCTGGCCATGAGGTATACATTCTATATCATCATCACAATGGTACTTAACCCATAAAACTAGCCAATACACACACTAACTTCTCCTAGCTACATGATAGGCATTGTTTTGAGGGCAGCAGCAGAGAAAAGCTTGTGTGGTTATTATATCAGAAGGGCTTGTGTTCTGAGCAGAATGAAGGGGAGCAGTAACTCTCATGGCAACCTGCCTGTCAACATATGAAGTATCCAGTTTGGGTAGTTGAGAATTTGACCTTTTAGCGGCACTCATGGAGTGACCAAAATGGAAACCTGCATTTTCTGAGATGTGCTCACTAAATTTCATGGCAACCTGCCTGCTAAATGTTCTTGATCTTTTTTTTGGCAATAGTGTGGTCCCTCAGACAGAGTTTTAGCTGTAAGCTGAAGCCCCAACAGGCCTCTGCGCCAGGTAGAACCAACACCAACCTCTTTGCCAGAGCAAAGCGGCCTGGCAGTGCCAGCACTGGGCTTGGTAAGAAGAGTTCAAACAGCTGGCAGAGATGTCTGGCTACCAGTGGCAACTATTAACTTGACTTGTACATGTTCAAGCAGAGATCACAAGATGAAGGCAGTCATCAATTATAAGGCAATGAGGCAGCCGTCATGGGGGGCTGGGAGCAGGAGACGGAGACAGGGCAGGGCATCAGCTCCAAACGCTGTATGAGAGCGGGCTTGAAGGGGCTTTGTGTGGATCTGTGCATGTGTGTGTGTGTGTGTGTGTGTGTGTGTGTGTGTGTGTGTGTTACAAGCAGCACTGCTGAAAGCGAGGACTAAAAAAGCCTCAAGGGGCCAAGGGGAAATCTTGGGTCCCCATGACCCCTCCTGTGGCTGGGGCCCAGCTGTGCTGTACTGGGCATCTGCCAGCTAGAGGACAGATCTGTCCCCATCTACACACGCAAACACACACACAAATGAGGCTCACACGATGTTAAAAAGACACTCACATACAGGCGAACATGTGCAATCATGTGTCTCACGTACACACAAACTCACATGGATCATTTGCAGTGATCTGTTTGTTTGCTGGGGGTATATCCTCTTTGAGTGTGATAGAGGGCAGTTGTGGTCTGAGGAAAATCCTCTCGGTGCATCTCTCTGAAGGAGAAAAATCAAATCAAATCAAATCCTTTGTTTCCCCCAACAACAAACCCAGGAGCCATACTCAACAATCACTCACTCCAATGGCTCACACAATTGCCAAGGCGATAACATCCTGGGAAAAAAAAAGAAAGAGAAAAAGACTATATAAAATATTTCCCAATAATGTGAGACAGCAGCACAGGAGCATGTCAGATGAGGGTAGCTTTGAAAATGTTCACTCTGGTACACGATGAGCCTTTCTTGTGTGCACAGTAACATTTCTCCATGTCCTGCCAGGTCCAAGTTCCCCCATAATAACATCACTTACACAAAATAGCCAAAGGTATGTGGATGTCTGAACTTTTCATCCATGTGATACGGTTGAATGTGTGATTCCAAAACCATGTGTTGCTGAAACAGCCTTCACTCTCCTGGTGTCAGTCTCTTCAGCAGATGTTAAACCTGGCTGCAGGGATTTGCTCCCATTCAGCCACCAGAGTGTTAGTTAGTTCCAGCACTGATGTTGGCTGAGGGTGGTGGATGGGGTTAAAGGTGTACATAGGTGCTTTATGACTCAGCGCTTCGTTTGTAGCTTTATTGGTGGATCATGTCTCATTTTCATCACTAAAAAGAACATTGTACTTTACTACCTTATCTTTAATTGATATTACATTCTAATGTACTTTGAGAGAATATATAAATAAAAAAAATATCAAAAAATACATGCAATAGATCAAAAATAACTAAACTTATAAAAGCTTTGTTTTTTAATCTTGATTTTTTTTTTCAACCATGAATGTTGTCCGTAGCTCTACCTGTGAGGTTGCAAATAGCCCCAACAATGTCTACAAGTCATATAGTATGGCAGCCTCTATGTGGCCTGAGAGGCATAGAGCCAGGACAAAAAAGTCAGCACAGCCCTGGCTGTATTTTGGAAGCTAGACAGTCAGAGGACACTTGTTTGAGAGATGATTTTAGTGCGCAAATCTAAAAGAAACTATGTTGTCTTACAGTGTTCGGGGGATGTGGGATTGTTCCCACTCATCTTTAGTGGGAATGCCATCTTTGGATTGGTGATGAGGTTAGAGCTCTGTGCAGGCCAGTTCCTCCACACCAAACTGGGAAAAGTGTTTCTTCATGGAGCTGGCTTTGTGCAACAGGATGGTGTCATGTTGAAATAGGAAAGGGAGAAACGCAAACTGTTGACAAAAAGCTAGAAGCAAGCAGTTGTCTAAAACACTACAGTTTGCCTTTATTGGAACGAAGGACCCCAAACTAGGATAAACAGACCCACATAAAGAGTACACAGAGGTAAGTGTCCACATATTTTTGACCATGTAGTGCATCAGGTATGTATAGTTTAATGGCAGAGCTGCTGCTGGACCTGACATGTGTGGTGAATGGTGCCGTAAGCATGTGTCAAAAGTGACACACAAAGAGCGAAAGGAAGCATTCTTTCATCTCCTACGTCTTCATCAGCTGACTGGAAAACCGCCTCTCTGCTTCATGTCTGGAGATGGTTGTCTCCTACTGTCTCGAATCCTCACATACACACACTCACACATGCGTACACACATGCAAAATCTTCTCTTACCACTAGGCAGTGTCATTTAAATGAGCTGTATAAAGACAGATGATGGAAATAAATAAAAGGAGGAACAGAGAGTCAGTCCAATATTTCTGCCTCCTTCTCTCACGCTCTCTTTGACTCTTTCTCATACAGGCGTACATGCATACATGCGCTCTTCTTTATGCCCATCCCAGCTTCAGTTGGAATTCTTAAAATAATTTGAAAGGAAGACAATCCTATTCCTGTTTTTCTGAGATAGGAAAACCTTCTTTTGTATGGGATGGTAAAGTGCCCATCAACCAAGTTAGCGCCAAAAACTGCCATCCTTTCACAGGGATTGTTGACAGGGATTACTGAATTATTTAACCACATTTTCAAAGAGACAGCAAAGTCAAATGTAGCTTTACATTACATTCATTTAGAAGACAGTTTTATCCAATACGACTTACAGTAAGTGCATTCAAATGTGAAGAAGAAGAATCACACAAGTAGATCTAATTTAATCAAAAGTGCTGAAGTGTATCAAATGTAATATTAATAACAATAAGATAACAAAACATAAGTGTGTGACACCTACATAAAACCTTTGCTTTTAGAAAGGAGTTTGGTTTAACAGTCTGTCCGTTTGAAAGTGTGAGGAGTATTTTGATGTACATAATTCAAATACTGAACTGATCTACTACAGGTAGTGGGGCCAAAACCAACCTGCTTTACTTCTCCTGGCTTGTGGTAAAAAAACATGTAAGAAAACACAAAAATAGAGATAGCAGTTCCACCTTGTCACAGTGCTGTAGTTTACATCAAAAAATAAAGCCTCTTAACAACAGAAAGAGTGACAGATGTCAGCAATACATCACCTGGAGATTCAGAGATGTCTCAGCAATGAATTTCAAATCATTTAAACTTTTAGGCATAACATTAAGCTATAGTGTTGTTAAATTACCCAGGAGACATGTGTTTCTATGTTGGGGACTGTAGAAGATAGAATTTAAAGCAAACTTAGAAATGCTAAGTTTATAGTGCAAAAGTACTGACAAAACCAGAAACTCTCTTCGCCTCATTTATATTTCACATGCAAAAATTAAAACTTTCAGCAGCATTCCAGAAGGAGAATCTCGACCTTTTAATTACATTCTTTAGTCTCTGACTTTTCATGTGCTCATTCCACATTTCTTTTTTTCTGAAGTTATGATAACATTTGGCAGTTTGTGTGTGTGATTGCATCCAATCAGCTGCTGAGACAAACTGACCCTAATACAAATACACTCATGTAGAGCATGATAAATACATGGTTCATACACACATCTGCCCTTTTCTCCTAAACAGGAAGGGATGTGCCCTGGTTCAATAGTTTACCACAATCCATTTGGGGACCTCTCCAGCTTCACATCATTACCGCTAACAATAAGTTAAAGGAGGTCTGGGACTTTTGTGGAATTCAGTCAGAAATCTGAGTATTCCTGAAGCCATCAGTGTTATCAGCGGTTGTGTGCCTTCTAATCACTGACTGGGTTATTTAGCCTTGATTTCATTTACCCCTCGACCACTGGCAGGGCTCCATCCACACCAACAGTGGACACAGTCCAAATGTGATACTGATGTTGTGCCAAGAGCCTTAAAGCTTGACAGGTTGACAGGGAGGGAGAGAGAATTAGCATCATCTCTATTAACATCTCGTTATGTTGCTGTGTGTGTGTGTGTGTGTGTGTGTGTGTGTGTGTGTGTGTGTGTGTGTGTGTGTGTGTGTGAATGCAGCCATGAATTAGCGCTCAGGTGCTTTTAGCCTCCGGTAGCACGGCTGATTAGAGAAAAGAAGAATAGCATAGTGGCCTTCAGTGTCTTTGCCCCCCCCCCCCCCCCCCCCCCCCCCCCCCCACCACCACCACCAGCACCACCCTTCACAACTACTATACATATATACATATACAAGTGCTAATAGGGTACAATGAAATGTAAACACACACACAAAGAATCACCAACAAGAAGTTTTTTTCTGTGTGTGTCTGAGTGCATGTGTGCGCAAGTTTCTGTGACACACATACATACACACACACACACACACACACACACACACACACACATACACAGCAGCTCTCTTTTAGAACATATCTCCCAGTTGTCGCACAAGACGAGTGTTCCCTGTCACCGAGGCTGAAATATTTATAATGAGACCGATGAGGGGAGGCTGTGAATTATTCAACATGGGGGGGGCAGGATGGCACTAAATAATCTTTACAGTGTGGCATCCCTCTTCACACACACACACACACACACACACACACACACACACACACACACCTACTGTAGCAAGTGGACAGCGCTGCAGCCCCTTCACCGCCTCACCTCTCCAGGCAGCACCAACAAAACCATATGTTTCAGTGTGTGTGTCTGTGTGTGTCTACGTGTGTCTGTGTGTGTTGGATGGCCATATTGCCAGGCAGCATATCCATTGAGACGGCAACACACACCAGTTTATTTTACATATTCATACACCCCCCTTAGGTATTCAGCTGTCATCAATCCAAATGCACAATAGGCGCTGCATCAAGCAAAAACACTCAGGTCACACACTTCGAACACAAGCTACTGCTATTATTACGGTCGTGTTCACCACAGTTCATACTGGTGTTGTTAATGTCGGCCCGCAATCTGATTTCCCCCAAGGGTCGTCACATAGCGCTCTCTCTCAGGTGTTTATTTTGTGTCTTTAAAGCTGTGCTGTGCCAGTTTTTTTTTGTGAAAATTCAGACGTGTTATCAGTGTGACTCACAAAGAGGAGCCACAATGGAGAGGAGAGTCTCATCATCACTAATTGAGGTGCCTATACACTCAAATAAATGCTGCTATTGGGGAAATATGATGGACTGAAAAGACACCATTTAAAAGTGAAATGGAAAACGGCTTTTTAGCAGGTTAGCTAATTGTACACATTCAAACATGCACTTGCCTAATACAGTGATTTCCACCCTTTTTGGCTTGTGAACCATTAAACTGATCCATGTTTGCTTGTATTCCCGTGTCATACATTAGTGAGAGATTTTTCATATTCTTTAATCTGGAGCATTTTTCAAGGCATGGACAGGTAAAATTTTGAATAATCAGAAGAAAAAAAAAAACTTTTGGTGTAAAAATTTACTTTTCTTTTTCATTTACTATCCAACAATCATCAGATTTAACTTGTGACACCTTGAATGGTCCAGACCCACAGGCTGGGACCTACTGCCTCAACTGAAAAAAGAAGAGAAAAGAAAAAAAAAGTCAAAGTAAGTTAGCTGAGTGTCATTTTTCCATTTTTCAATATCCCCCACCACATTAAATATGTACATTTTTGAGGTTAGCATAAAAATTTTATAGCATAAAAGCATATGAACTTATAGCCAATAATTTAATGTAATAATTACATTTTCTCCAAAACCCTACTCTTTATTTGTGTTCATGAAAGGTCAAGATTATGAGAAAAGGAAACTTGTGCACAATTAAAACAATTAGTCCCTATTTCCAATATTGTCCCACTACTGATGGAGCTGATAGTACCTCAAATATGAGACGAAAGTCACTACTCAAATGACATTTTCTTGTGACTTTATAGCTGTTGAAATTCTTACATGGGAGGTGTGAAATCATAGCAAGCAGTACTGTAATTTTGAGGTCAGTGTTACTCAGAAAGCCTGTCAGCTGACATCAGAAGGACAGGAAGCACTTCATGGTTGAGTCTAAAAAGGTGACTGCAGTTTTATTTCAACCTCTTTCTTAAAGAATGCATCATAAAGAAGAATGAAGATGGGGATTTTCTCTTCTGTGCTCCCTCCGTGGTCACCCCCACACGAAGACCAGCCACAGATGGACATTGCGGCTCACCCTCCTCACGTTTTCTCACGTTAAATTGGTCTAGCTGAAGTGCACGCTTGGAGACGATGGGCGAGAGCTCTTTGGGGGATCCTGGACCAGGCGATGAGGCCACCCGGGACTGGTCAGGCTGAGGAGGGAGAGAGAGACAGAGAGAGAAGGGGATGGAGAGAGAAAGCGTGTGTATAAGTGTATGTGTGTACATCCTATTATCTGCGTCTCCTCGGCATTTTGTGAAGGAACCAGATGGGATCCATTCACACCACTCTGAGTTCTGGAGGCTCCCTGCAGCCACCTCTTGTTATCTTTTGTCACCAATCAAGTGCCATTTTCTCCCTCCTCCTCTCCTCCCCTTCCTCTCCTCCCCTTCCTCCTTTTGCTGTCCTCTTTTCCTCCCTTCTCTCTGCCTCCATTTGGGGCCGCCAGAGTTGACTTTTAGAGTTTTACCGCAGTAGAACCTTTCTAGAACTGCCAGACCTGCAGGCTGCTAAGGATACAGAGTGCTGAATTATTTTTGGAATTATGGGAGTTTTTTTTTTTTTATCATGCCAGCACCAATTGCAGGTGATGCTGTCAATTCATGTGTGTGAATATAGCTTCTTTTTATTTCACATGGATGTTGCCTGACAAAGACCTAGACCTTCAATCACTGCCTTACTAAACAGTTGGAACTTTGTGTGAACTAACTGTTTTTCCAAGCTATACCATGTTTACAGTCCTTAGGGAGTACAGAGGTTTAGATCCAAGAGGACTTCCCTTTATGGGAACTTTAAACTCTTCCCATTTTCTCGAAAGCCTGGGATCCCTACATGCGAGGTTTGCAGTTGGTTCTGTGCATTTTTCTGTTTATCAGACACTTTGGCCCAGAGCAAGATATCTCAAAGCTACTGTCCAGATTGCAGTACAATCTTGATGAGGGAAATTTGAATTGAAAATTTTACATTATTAATGTTTATGATCCCCAGATTAATTTCCTGTGATTTTGGTGACGCCCTGACCTTGTTTATGTCAGGTCAAATGTTCCTTTGACTATGTCCATCAATGTTATTTGAAAAAAAAAATTGGTTGGACACAAATATTATTTGCCGTTGATTTGCTGCTGCTCTTTGACCCTGGAGGATGATGTAACCCACTGACCTTTACTGTAGTGTCAAGCCTAAATGTTATGCTTGTACACAAGAATGATCGAAGCTGGTTGTGAAGATATGCCATTAAATTCACTGCCCACATCAATGCTTCCCAGAGGATACTTTGAACTCAGTTTAGGCACACAGTTCAGTCTCCCTGGAAATTAAATTGATGTGCAATGTTTTACACCTCCAAAGTTACACACCAGTGCCAATGGAGAAGTCGTGGACTTTAGGTAGTTAGAGGTGGTGGATGGTTGTGTAGTCGTAATCCAACTTCATGTGGGTAAATGCCCTGTCACAGACTTGTATTTAATATTCAGTGCACAGCTAAGCATTGACAATTAGATGATTAAAACTACAATTTAGGGTCCTATGAAATCTGTTTTTACAGATAATTTTTCTTAATTCTGCACTTCACGTTAGATTTCCTGAATTCCATGTTTTATGTTTTTAGCTTATTTTGTCATCAGAAAGTGACCAATCATTTAGTGGATGAACAAAATTTCAATTCAATCAATTATCAATCAATTATCCTCGATTTTATGAATTTGATGTAACACAACAGCAACACATTTCTATCAAACAGATCTGCTGCACCCTCCATATGCGGCTTGAGAGTCTGATGGAGGCTAGTCCTATATTTGGGCAATGCTCCTCCTTGTATACAGTGCTTAACCAGAAACGGATGAAGCTTTCAGTGTTTTCCAACAGAATATCTGACTCTGCACACACAACCACAAAGTCTTTAGCGAACTCCTGTCTTGCATCTGTCAATGTGATTGCACTTCTGAGCTTGCTGAAGTGATGAAATCTTGCTAGCACGCTGCATGTCCATTTCTCAGAGGACCTCTTCCCACATGACTGTGTGTCTGTGTGTGTGTGTGTGTGTGTGTGTGTGTGTGTGTGTGTGTGTGTGTGTGTGTGTGTGTGTGTGTGTGTGTGTGTATGCGCGTGTGTGTGTGTGTGTGTGAGATACCAAAACATCGCAGCATAGTTTTTCTCTCTTCTTTCAGCTTAGAAACTGTGTAATGCTTGTAATGGGACCCAGATTTTTATAAATTGCATCCACTTTTTGAAAATTTCTGTGATATGTCGCGTTTTCCAGTTTTCTGCATCACAGAAATCACAAGTCTCTAGTAATTGAACATCATCTTGGATTTTGGTTAATTGTCCAATATTGATGTTTTCTTTTTGTTTGTTTGTTTGTTTTTTGTAGATTGGAACTTGTGACGAATCATGATGCAGTTTAAATGTTTTTGTTTTACTTGGAAAATGAAATGGCCTTTCTTTATGCGCCACCCCCTGAATATTAGAGTTTTGTTATTTCTTACAGGACCAGATTCCTTCTATTTTCATTCTTTGTTCACGGTATTCTATGTTTGATGTAATTCTGAGTTTCTGAGCTGGACTGGTCCAGCTACATTCCTCTCTTTGCTAAAAGTAAAGATATTGAGTGCTTTTGTCTGATAAATGAAAACCAGAACCTTTCAAAGAAATACCTTGACATGAGAGCTAAACAAGAGAAGCATTCACATATAAATGTGAAAGGGGTAAAAAGTCTCCATCTACTGTATCAATACACAAAGTGTTGAGTGTGTATGAGAGAGTGAGAATACGTATTCTGTCCGTGTATATAGTCTAAATGTGGGTGTTTTGATTGACTCTCCTGACTAATCAGAGCTCATTGTTTTACATGGCAGAGAACAAAGGCTGAGTGATTGCTATGATTATGGTGAAACCAGAGGAGAAACAAACCTGAACAACCCATGACAGCCATGTCTGCAGGAAGGGGATGATCATCACCATCAATAACAATGTGATCCTCATCATCACCACCACCACCACCACCACCATCATCATCATCTCCTTCTTCACATTCATCATCATCAAATCAGCACCATTACAATCATTATGATCACTTCCATTTCCATCATTTCCACCTTTATTCAATATCATTGTGCTGCACCATCATCATCACATCATCCCACCAGATCATGGTGCAAATAATGTGACTTGCCACCACAGTGTCCTCACTGTTCATTATCACTGCTATTATCATTTAATAACATAACTTGATTATTTAGGGCTGTAGCATGCTACTCCGGGCTGCATATCAACAGCAGGTGGGGGAGTCATTTGATGATGTTTAGGCAGTTTTTTCTTTGACGCTTGCCTCCAACCAATCATCTTTCTTGATACTCGGGTTCACGTGACGTACTGTTGAGCTTTTTGAGGTACATGCATCTTCATTGGGATGCACACAGTTGTCTCACGGAAATGACTGAGGGGATGGGTTTGGTGTTGCACAGGTCTGAATACAGCCTAAGGGAGTCAGTATGCTTTAAAGCAACTGCTTGAAGGATTGTCTAACAGCATTCGAGACCCCCTTTTCAAAACAGTCAGGCAATTTTATGCAAGAAATGGTAAGATGTGTGAAGGTTTGAAAGTAAGAAGTTTGAACTTCTTCACACAGCTACTTACTGTCATATTTCATCTGTACCACCAAGTACAACAAACACATGTAAAATGCACAGAAATCTTGGAGGAAGCAGTGGAATGCAGCAATTAGGAGGCTGGCTCCTCATCCTGCCTTTCAGCCTTTTTGTATCCAGATGTGGTTGGACGACACGTCGTGAAAGCTAGTTTGTTGGAAGCATACTGAACCCTTTAGACACACACAAGCAATCATGCCTGAGTGGTCAAGGTGACCGCTTCCATTAATGAAGAAGACTAATGTTTGTTTGACTGTGAAATTTCCCCACCATCAGCATACGAAAGAGGAGAGGAGGGTAACATCTGTGAGTGATATAGAGGACTGGATTTCCCAGCCATGGATGGATAGCATTGTACAACAGTACTTGCTCTATGCCACAGCTTCTGATCACTCCTTTCCCTTTGATTCCTTTTTAACGGCGTGCATAGTGACTGTTGTTCTACAGTCATGGAAAAAATTATTAGACCACCCTTATTTTCTTCAATTTCTTGTTCATATTAAGACCTGGTACAACTAAAGGTGCATTTGTTTGGACAAATATAATGATAACAACAAAAATAGCTCATAAGAGTTTAATTTAAGAGCTAATATCTTGGCACGCACTCCACCAGCTACTGACGTTGTTTTGCTGTCACAGCAGCCCATTCCTGTTGCAAAAATTCAAACAAATTTGCTTTGTTTTTGGGCTTGTGAGGGATTTTGAGTTTGATGATGTTCCACAGGTTTTCAATTGGATTTAGACCAAGGCATGACTCGAATGTTCTGGTTCTCCATCCAGGCTTTAACTGACGTGCCGTGTGGCAAGGGGCAGTGTCGTGTTGGAAAGTCCAGTCATTCAAGGCAGGAAAGAGTTTATCAGCTGATGGAAGAACACTGTTTTCAAGAGTAGCCCTGTATGTGACCTGGTTCATTCGCCCTTCACACGATTGCATTTGCCCTGTTCCAACCATACTGAAACAACCCCAGATCATCACTGATCCACCCCCATGTTTTACTGTAGGGGCAAGACAGTCTGGTTTGTAGGCTTCTCCAGGCTTCCTCCTAACCAGTAAGTTGGCTGGAGTGGGCATCAACTCAAAATTGGATTCATCACTGAAGTGAACCTTATCCCAATCATCAACAGTCCAATCCTTATGATCCCTGGCTAAGAGTAACCGGGCCTTCCTCTGCCTTTTGTTGATGAAGGGCTTCTTCCGTGCCCTGTGTGACTTCAGACCGGCTTCAAGAAGTCGGTTTTGAACTGTCTTTGCTGAACCAGTCACATTTCTCGACAGTGCCCACTCATTTTTAAGGTCCCTGGAGGTCTGACGACGATTCCTGACACACGGACAGATGAGTGCACGGTCCGCTTGTGGGGTAGAAAGACATTTCCTGCCGCGACCAGCTAGCAATTTGGTAGTATCATGTTCGGCTTGCTTTTTCTTGGTGTAATGAACGGCTGTCTTGGAGATCTTCAGTTTTTTTGGCTACCTGTCTCTCACTCATGCCAATTTCAAGCATTGCCAAGATGGCTGCCTTTGTGGCTTCACATAATTCTTTGTTTTAGGCATTATGTGAGAGCTGACAACTTCTGAGTTGTGCTACGGCTTGAATGTAAGCAGGAAACCACTCTGGGCCTCTGCATGTGCAGTGCTGCTTATGACATGAAATGGCCTCTTATATACCCCGGGAATACAATTAAGCTTAAGCATGTCAAATAGGACATAAAGTATTATGGAATCAGCTGCATTTTTTGACTTCATTGTTGTTCATTTTTTGTGTTCATTGTATTCTTCAGGTAATATACCTTTAGTGGTATCAGGCATTAAAATGAACAAGAAATTGAAGAAAATAAGGGTGGTCTAATAATTTTTTCCATGACTGTATATACTCAATGTACAAAATATTCTGAAGACAGGAAGAGAGAGGGATCAATGAGGAGGTAAGGATAACAAAACCTTAAATAACAAGTTTTCATCCACAAAACAGTACATTTCTAAATGATAGTGTCAGGTTTCTTGGTGAATCAGAACATGTTGTACTATGCAGTGCATTTAGGACTCCGGGCCACTGTAACCTAACCGTGTGCTCTCTCTGTAATAACAATTCAAACTATCCCTGCAAGTGTAGCAGATGGTGTAGGAACTAATTGGTAGTTAGATCTAGCATTTCACCTATTGGTAACTTTAGTGCAACACCAACAGCAGTGTTGTGCAAGTGCACACTTCACAAGAGCTAGCTCAGTGTTCAGCTCAGACAAATTAAAATGAACTTGGTCATGTTTAGTTTACAAATTTTGAATTTTGAAGTAAGTTCATACTTGAGTCCATGTTCACTGATCTCTTTCTTTTTTTAATCCTCCACGATGTAATCTAGAAGAAGTCTGTCTACTTGTCAGTGGTGGAAGTACATTTATTCATGTACTATACTCAAGTACAAATTCAAGTACTTGGATAGGTGTTTCCATTTTATGCAACTTTATATTCTATGCCACTAAATCTCAGAGGTGAATACCATACCCTCTAGTCTACTTTACTCCATGTGTCTGATGGCTTTAGTTACTAGTTTAACTTCAGATTACAACAATCTGTCCCCAATTTATCTGAAAATCTGAAGGATGAAGTGTTCCATTATAGGTTTAGAAAACTCTCCGACTTCTTAAGCTAAATAAACTTTTTAAAAAGACTCTTGGTTGAGCTGGAAAATGGATCATCACAAGGCTGAAAGGCTGTTTTTCTGAGCTCAGGAAAAATTAACTGTTTTGAACTATGTGTTTCTCACAGGACAGCCATGCAACAAATATATGATGATCTTATAGAATATGGTGCATTTCTGCAGTAGTTAAAATAAGCACAACCTTAAACATCTTCAGTAAAATGCAACATACTCATTAATTCAGTAGTAATACATCGGAACAACATAGCAACGTTTTTGTTTTGTTTGTTTTTTTTGCACAATGAGTACTTTTACTTTTAATGCTTGTACATTTTGCTAATAACACTTACATACTTTTTCTTAAATAAGGTTTTGAAACTTGCCTTGTTTAGGTAATATTACTAAAAAAGAGACTATTGGCCTACAATCTTTAATAGCCAAAGTTATCAGGTTACCATTCTTTCATTCACTATGAAAGAGCAATGGACACAGGACATTTAATGCATAAGTATGAATTAACCTTAAAAATGAAACCTGATTGTATGTTAAGGTATTAACACAGATCTCTGTGGCTGATAGTGGTACTAATGACCAGTTGGACAAACTGACTTCTTCTTTAAAGGTCTTCTTATTAGGCAGCTTTCAGCAACAAGTGAAGCAGGCGCCAAGAACAAATAGACAAAGGATCAGCATGGCATGCTCACAAATGTGGAGCAGAGAAAAACTGCACTGAAGACATTCAAATATATGTGAGCTGATCTGTGAAGTTTAGAGTTTGAAGCAGCTAAACTGTAGTCAAAACAGATTAAAGGTGAGTGAACACTCATAGAAAGGGGGAAGAACATGAAAGTGAAAAACTGTATATAGTGTCACAAATACATTAAGTGTGTGTTTAACTGGATGAAGCGAGGGTGGTGGTGGTGCTGGTGGTGGTGGTGGTGCGTCCAAGCCTGGCATCCTGTTTCTGCGGCGAGGTGTTAACCGAGTGAGAAACGCGGCGCCCGATAGGACGACTGGCTCGCCTCCACCTCCTCCCACCAATGCCACCCTCTTCTTCATCTGATGTGTCAAAAAAAAAAAAAAAGAAGCGAGGAGCGGCTAGACGGGGTCACCAGGGAGTACATACAGACACTGAGGATTTACACAGCACTACTGCAGGGAACAGACACACTGTGCATTTGTATGCATGTGTTCCTGTACAGATATCCTGATTATCTGAGAAGACAGCGCTCAGTCCTCTCAGGCATGTGTGTGTTCTCCTTCTCATACTCTTGTTTAGACCACAGAAGTAAGGACACATGCTCATTTGTGTAAGATTAGCATTTGGATTTAACCCATTGAACTGTGCTTTTCTTCATAAATGTACCATTACATAAATCCAACACTTCATTGAACCAATATGATGATTGTATTGTGAGAAACCCACTGTCACATAAAACAGAAATATTTTAGGTATTTTATGCATAACTTTACAGATGTCTCTGAAATTGAGCTTGTTATATTCAGTTACATAAGAGAGAACAGACAAAATGAAAAGAGAGTGCAATGAAAAAATACCAGAGTTCTTCCATCATTTTAATTTCATTTTTCAGTTTGCACTTGTTGCCTTCCTGAGTAGAGACGGTTTGGTTTGTTATTTTGGGCTCTGGCCACCCTGAAGTCCATCCTCCACTCCAGTTTTCCTAAAATACATTGTAAATTAATACTTGAATGTTAGATCTCAGCCCTGTCTATGTGGCTGCTTGGGACTTTTCCCAGTACAAGTCTTATTCAATCTCAAAATCTGGACATAAAATTCCCATTTTAACTCAGACAGAAGAAGTCAGGGTACAGTGTCAGTGCACAGACTGATAAACTGCTGCTTTTGAAATAGGACTGTGGCGTGTCTCAAATGTTTACATGGTAAACAAAAGAAAAACAAAAACATACATTTATGTACACACGCTGCTGGTACAGTATGTTGCCCTTTGGCTTTTTCCTTAATTGTTAAAGTCAACTTTAATCAAAAACTGTGTAGCTTCCAGGTCACTGTGGCTGATGCAAACTGAGGCAAAGAGTTTTAACTGGAGTCAAAAATGACTCAGATGCAACAGGAAAAAGAAGGGACATTAGAAGGACTGTCTATCTAAGTTGAGCACAAATAGAGAAACTTCACGTGCACATGGTCGTGCATACATTGGCAAACTCCATGTTTAAATCAGAAGTCCTTAAAACCTTAGAGCTTTTGCCTCAAACTACACTTTTTAATGTCAGTCGTTTTCCTACTTGAAAAAATCCCATTTCATTCTCAGAATCTTATATTTCCCCAGAAGTCTGAAAGTCATCAGAGACTTTCATTTTCATTCTACCTCAATACTCTTAAGTAAATCTTGAGTAGAACCTAAAATTACAATAATGTCTACTGGTTACAAACCAAGGGGTGGGGAGCCTCTGGCCTCCAATCTGTATATGACACCATTTGGTCCAGTCTGTGAAGAAAATGCAAACTATAATAATAATATACAAAAAAGCAACACAACAGTAAAGAAAATAATGTAAAATAATAGACTACCATGTTTTTCTGAGTGGTCCCTGAACGCAACATGCACATAGTGCTTGATATCACAACAGTGCATCATGGCACCTGTCAAGGAAATAATGTGGAGTGTCGCACTTTCCAAGAGAAATGGACAAACAGTTTTTGTTTTTGTTGAAATAAAAGGCAAGCCAGTGAGTCTAACTTTGTGGGGACGCTCTTGCAGTGATGAAGAAGACTAATCTCTAGTGTCATTACAGGTCTAAAACATGCTGTGATGGATGAGCTGCAATACAAATACATTTGAATAAAGTTAATGCTCTTTGGTGGAGTTTGGATGCTCAACGTTCAGCTTTCAAAAGACCACATTCCAACAGAGACAGTGTTATGCAGGCAAGTTTTGTGGTGAGCAAGCTAATAGCTAAAAAGCTGAAACTTCATTCAGATGGAGAACTTGTGAATGATTGCCTTTTTGCTGCTGTGGAGCTGCTAGCACTGGATAAATAAAATTGTTCTAGAGTGTCAGTTTGTCTGGAGTAATTCAGAGATGAAGAGAAATGTGTCGTGGAAACTCAGTGATAGCAAGTGTGGCCTTCATGGTGGACATTACCAAGTATCTCTCAGAGCTGAACCTCAAGCTCCAGCAGCTTCTCAGCTCTCTGCTTTCAAATGTGAAATAATTTGAAGTGAAATTAAAGTTCTGGCAAGTGCAACTGGAAAGAGGTAACACTGTGCACTTTCTACATTGACAATGGTCTGGTAGTGTGGTAGGAATCAGAGACTAAAAGGTTCAGGTTGAAAATAATGAAGGGGTTAGTGATATTGTCATATTGGAACTCAATATGTAGATTAGATTTGAGTTTGTATTAAAGAGGCATTCCACCAATTTTCATATGATAATTGGTTGATCAGGGGAACTCAGGAGTATTCACTGCTAGTCAGTCTCTGAATAATTTATGTCCTCTGGAGGACCCTCCATGATTCTGGAGGAATGTGAGAAAATAGCCCTGATGATGTCATAGTGACATCACCAAGGCTATGTCAGTTTGGGCTTGGGATTCGATGCTACAAATGTGTAAAAGAAAGTCTATGTTACAAACTCGGGCATTTACTAGACAAGACAAATGCTTACACCTTCCCGTTTCCTTATGGGAGGGTGAGATCCAATGTAATTGTTAGGGACTAAAAATCTGGGTGTTTCTGCCTTTACTGCTTCAATTTTGCCCATTCCTTTTTCAGTCTGTCTCTCAGAAGTCCCATAATTTCGTGGAAGTATTAAATTGCTTTAAAACTCTTATTAGTATCACGTCAGCATTGAAAAACTTGAACACTGTGCATGTATTTCACAATACATGTGTATCTTCTGGTCCACTGATTATATCCTGTGTGTACTGTACTGCCATAACAGCAGCTCCCCTTCACTGCCTCACTCACTCTGCTGCTTGTCACTGGACACCGGCCTTCACCAAGGGCACAGTGGCAACGAGATCCACGCCACCCCACCCCCCCCCACCCAGCCCAAGGCCTGAAGCCCAGACATGCATTCAGAGGCAGAGCTGATCGATAAGGAGAGGCTGAGATATGCCATTACAGGTGAGGCCAGCCCTTGTGCCATCCTAGCCGCTCCTCACCGCAGCTCCCTGCCCATTCAGCAATATCTGCACATATTGGGGGGGCAGTAAAACGAGATGGGTCATTTATTCTTTCAAGTGTTTTTGAGGTCCTGGGAGGGTTTAGGGATCGTTAGGGCATCTATCGTTGGTCTACCACACCCTGCCTTGACATTGTCTGTGGCTTGGTCAAATGAAATTGCATATCAAGCTCAATAATCCCAAATTTCTCACTGCTACTTTACATCTAAGGTGCTATTGACTCCTGTAAGAAACAATGCTTCCTTGTTGTGCAGTGTCAAGCTGAAATTTCCTGGTGGATGAAGGGAAAAGATTTTCAGGCCAAGAGAGTTCATGTGGTGAAATCTGTTCACTTAGTGGCTGTTCTGCCCACACAAACACCTTCATTCCCTCTCCATTACCATACCAGGGCTAAACAGCTAAGAATCCCCTGCTTTTCTCTATGCTCTTCCCATTTTCTTTCTGGAGAAGCAGCCAAACACACAGTGGCTCCAGTGCCTGTCAAACATCCCTGTGTCCTTTCAAGTTTGACTCAGAATAATAATGGTAATGATGGGTGACATGGGAGTGGATAGTTATCGCCGTTAAAGCAAATAATAGCTTTTAATGCCAGCACTAATGGGCAAAAAATGGTTTCCTTTTTTATCCAGAAGGAGAGTTGTTAAGAGCACTTGTCTAAAGTCCTGTGCGGTAAAGAGCCCAGACTAGCTGCTGCTCGCGCCTAATGGCTGAAGCATCACTGCTGACTTAGTGGCATCACAGAGCTGGGTGACCGTCCGTTTTGTCTGCTACCTCTGCTGAGTTTAACATGGTTCATTTATCATTTGAAATAACAGTAAAAACAGAGTTGTGACAAGTGATAATTGCCAAATTTCCTACATTATGTTGGTGAAACTTTCCTCTAAAACTGCAGTATGTCTATACAGTATGTGAAGTACAGTAGGTGTTGAGTCCTGAACAGAAAAGAGGCATCCACATGTTTGTCCTGATTACTCAGAGGAACTTCCATGGATGCTTGGTGAGTCCTCTGTCAAAATTTTCACTTCTGTTTACCTAGGTTGTTACAATACCTTGCTTGGTCATGTCATAATGTATTATAATGTGACTTGAGTGAAGTAATGAAATTCCTTAAGTATTTGTATTTATCAAGCATTTCAGAGTATGAAATTAGTCATAACTGGACAAAAAAAATGAATAAAAGCACTTTATCAACTTTTGTCATTGAGGAAATGACAATGATCTATGCTGATATTTGGGAGCGAGGTGCCTCAACCTGTTAGGAGCTGCAGGAGATGCAGGTCAGACAGATTCTGTGGGAAGAGAGACTTTTCTTGGTGACTATAAGGTTGTTAAGACACTGTGTTGACAAAAATGTAACAATTTCTGTGGCTGATCCAGTGAGTGATACATAAGATGCTCTCTTCACAAAAGCTGTGGTTCTCACAATATTATGACAACACCAAAAAATGTAGCCTTAAACATTGATGACAATAAGTAGAACTATTTTCAGCATTTTGAATTTTGCTACTGCCTAATTTTCTTAAATCGCATTTGCAAGAAAACTACAGTATATCATCATAATTTTTGCTTTGCAGCACAAAGTGTCATAAAACATCAAGGTCACTCTCTCTCATTGAGTAGTCAGTGTAGGACATTTCATCAATAACTCCTTAGGCCTAGTTTGGCTTTTAGTGTGATTCCTGGGAGGGATCTGAGACACTTGAGAAACATTTGCCCTGTCTGAGAATCACACTATCACTAACTTTGCAAAAATAAAAATATATTGAGACAATATGCATTCATGCAGTTTGAAAACACATGAAATACATCCTTGTGTGTCACTTCCAATGTGTGTCACTTCCAATGTCAGCATTCTCTTTCAAATGTCTTCGTGTACCGGCTGGCTTCTCTTGCCCAGCCTGCCTCCTCTTGTCCTTGGCTGTCTGGTAGCAGAGGACATGTGGCAGACCAGGTCAGCTTTCAGGGGCTAGTGGCTGGAACTTGAACTTCAAACATTCTTTAGTCGCAGGAGAGCCCCTTAGGGAGGCTCATATCTAAGGGGGGCTCCTTTTACTCTTCCTTCCCCTTCCACTAAAGGGGATCTCTGTACTTCTCCTGAGGAGGGGGTAAAAGAGGGCTCACCAAGTAGTGAGGTCTGGTCAGTGTGATCTATAGCAGTGCAAATGATGACATATTCATATAGAGACATGCACAGCGCAAAACACTGCATGTCAATCAATACTGAATGGATGGGCCAAGGTCAGAAATGCTGACATACTACAGTACGTCTGTCCTTTATGGTGTTAACCCATCAATCACACTGCAGGCAGTCTACAAGATTTCACTGTAGACAATGCATGCATGTAATATACATACTGTAATGACAATACATATCCCTAGGAGATGTTCATATTGCATGATTCTGCAGCACATATTTACATCTAATGCCAATGCCCAGTACCAAAGCGGGAAGTCGTATGCCCTTATAGAATAGACAGTAATGGTTGAACAGTGTCAACATTTTTAGACAGCAGACATCACAGCTAGTTGTAAAGCTGATATTAGTAGAGAGGTCAATATAACGGATACAGGTTAAACCAACAGTTACAATGATGTGCTGTACAATGACACTGTCCTCCCAAGAACACCAGCAGCATCAGCCATTTCAGTCAGTGGCCCAAAATGACATCTGTTTAGATTCAAGTAACAAAGTCTTCTAGCGGTTGTAGTAATTAGATCCTTGTTGTGAAAGTCGCACTTTCAGATGGTTCGGGAGGTTTCGGGGCTGGATGTTTGCTGGGCTGACCATCACTGATTGATCAAAAACAGATACTGTAGCAGCTAAAACTCCTAGGGCTCTATTTTTGATTCTGCCGCCGGTGCGGTGCAGGCTGCGCACCCCGTGCAGTGGTATTTTCGTGCAGCGCAGGCAGGCACACAGCGCACTTGGTATTTTGGTAAACTGAGGCGTACAGAGGTACGGCGCAGTAGGGGGAGGTGTCGGCATAATCTGCTGGCGGATCTGGATTTTCATTCCATTTTGGTCCACGCCGGCGGCAAAAAGTGCGCTGAAAGCTCGCCACCCCAGACCTAGCCAGCTCTGTGCGCCAGCGGCGCACCACTGGGCAAGTGGATTTTCAGAAACCGGCGGAGTCGTGCGCTCACGTCACCAACACCTCACAGGCAGGTTTCCACAGTGTCTGGCATTTCACTGCGATCAATAATTAGAAACATCTGACCACATTGCAAGCGCGTTTGGCATGCATAATGGTCACTCAACCTGACTGAATGTACACAGGTGAAACAGGGATGTCTGGTGATCTGTGACTGTGATTGCCTGGTGACAAACATGTATGACACTTTCCCCGGGTCGACACATGACTCCATCCTGGCGAATTCTAGCATCCCTACAGTCTTTCAGGGGGACACCCCTCTGGATGGGTGGCTGCTAGGTGATATTGGCTATCCACTGAAAACGTGGTTGATGACGCCATATATCACACTTTCAACAAGACGGCAGCGTGGTTTTAACGGTGTTTTCAGCATCGAACGCACATTTGGAGTTCTCAAAATGTGTTTTAGATGTCTGGACTGGACAGGTGGTTCATTAACATACAGCCCTCAGAGTGTCGGTGCAGTCTTCGTGGCATGTTGCGTTTTACACAACATGGCTGTACGATGTGAATGTCACTATGAACTCATACAGGACACATTAAGGGACTAAGGACGGAGAGAGGCTGAACTGCGTGTGCCGTGTCAACTGGGAGAGCAGCAGAGTGCACGGGAGAGGAGGGAGCGCCTCGCCGCCCAGCTTTGTCATTAAATGAGTATTTGCGGTTACATCAGTTCAAAAAACATCTAATGATCAATAACTTTCCACACTAAACAGATAGACAGTATTGAAATAATTTTAGCGAGGCCGTAGATACGGCCACTGTGAGTGTGGACCTCCCGGACCAGAACGTCAGTTTCTTCCTGGGAGAAGTCTGGGCATCGGACAGTTTCCTGCGCGGCCTGTCATCCTTGAAACTAGCCATGCGCCTCGCCAGCGGCGTTTTCAAAGGTGAGGAGCTGGTGTGATTGGCGAAGATTGGACTTGGCTGTGTCAAACCCACTCCATGCCTTCTCCCCTCCCTCCTTCCGAGTTGTGCCACTGGGTGGGACTGAGAAGAGAAGGGGGAGTGATTGCGTCAGCAGTGCAGTGCAAGAAAATACCAAAGTCTGCGCCGCCACTCCCAATCGGCGAAGCGGACTTGACTTTGCGCCTCAGCCTGCGCCGCGCCAGCGGCAGAATCGAAAATAGAGCCCCTAGTGTCAACATCAGGATGACAGACAGTCTTAATTGTACATTTTTATACATTTTCAATCACACATTCAATCTGTTATGAGACTAATTTGCTAAATACTCACAGTTCTTCAGATGTGGCGGAAACAAAAAAGCATTAAGGGACTGCTGGTTCCTGAGTTTAGTTTCTGTGGTTCCTCAGTACCGGGAACTATTTGGCTAAAAAGGGCATAAAATAGTATACACTATTTAAGAGCCACAAAATCTTCATATGAGTCTTATGTAAGTCACTGTAATGGTTGCACTTTCCCTTTCGAACATGTAACTAAGTATCAGTGTTTCTCTGTTCACAAAGGTTTGGAATTGCCAGACATAATTCTTGGAAGTTGCTTTTCCTTTTTGTGAAGGTCTGAAAGCAATATAACCATCGACTGATTTTTACCTTCAGAAGAACTTTCCAGCCTGGTTTAAACATTTCATAGGTTAGATGTAAAGGTGAGGACAGAGGGACAGAAAAGAATCAGCAATATCCACATGACAGCCTAAATTAAACCCGCATGATCAACTATAAGGTATTTCTGGAAATTATTTATGGAAAGCTTCAGTTTCTGAATCAAGTTTCTGAGCAAGGAAAAGTGAAACATTTATCTTTTGGAGCCTATAGTGGCTAGACACCATAGTCAAATTGCTAATAGATTAATAGTAGGTCACATTTACTTAAAAGGACCACATTTCATCAATATTTGGTATTCTCACCATTTACTGCTATATGGTTGACTCCACTACAAATATTTGGTGAAGATTATTACAAAGTTGGAATTGCTAAATACACAATTTAAATACATGACCAACACTATTGTTATATTTTTTTTTATTGAACAATGTGTGTCACTGCTCCTTTTCCACACAGTTATGTTTGGTAGCACTTTCTTTGACACCATCCATCCATCCATTGTCTTCCGCTTATCCGGGGCCGGGTTGCGGGGGGAGCAGTCTGAGCAGGGACGCCCAGACTTCCCTCTCCCTGGACACTTCCTCCAACTCTTCCGGGGGGATCCCGAGGCGTTCCCAGGCCAGCCGAGTGACGTAGTCACCCCAGCGTGTCCTGGGTCTTCCCCGGGGCCTCCTCCCGGTGGGACATGCCTGGAACACCTCCCTAGGGAGGCGTCCAGGGGGCATCCGATAGAGATGCCCGAGCCACCTCAGCTGACTCCTCTCGATGCGGAGGAGCAGCGACTCTACTCTGAGCTCCTCCCGGGTGACAGAGCTCCTCACCCTATCTCTAAGGGAGCGCCCCGCCACCCTGCGGAGGAAACTCATTTCAGCCGCTTGTATCCGGGACCTCGTTCTTTCGGTCATGACCCAAAGTTCATGACCATAGGTGAGGGTAGGGACGTAGATTGACCGGTAAATCGAGAGCTTCGCCTTTCGGCTCAGCTCCTTCTTTACCACGACAGACCGATACAGCAACCGCATTACTGCAGCCGCTGCACCGATCCGCCTGTCAATCTCACGTTCCATCCTTCCCTCACTCGTGAACAGGATCCCAAGATACTTAAACTCCTCCACTTGAGGCAGGAACTCTCCCCCAACCTGAAGGGAACAAGCCACCTTTTTCCGGTCGAGAACCATGGCCTCGGACTTGGAGGTGCTAACTCTCATCCCAGCTGCTTCACACTCGGCTGCGAACCGCCCCAGCGCATGCTGAAGGTCCTGGCTCAAGGTAGCCAACAAGACAACATCATCCGCGAAAAGCAGAGACGAAATCTGCCGGCCCCCGAACCGAACCCCCTCCGGCCCCTGGCTGCGCCTAGAAATCCTGTCCATAAAAATGATGAACAGAACCGGTGACAAAGGGCAGCCCTGCCGGAGTCCAACATCCACCGGGAACAGGTCCGACTTACTGCCGGCAATGCGGACCAAGCTCCTGCTCCGGTTGTACAGGGACTGTACAGCCCTCAACAGAGGGCCTCCAACCCCATACTCCTGGAGCACCTCCCACAGAATGACGCGAGGGACACGGTCGAATGCCTTCTCCAAGTCCACGAAGCACATGTGGACTGGTTGGGCAAACTCCCATGGACCCTCAAGCACCCTGTGGAGGGTATAGAGCTGGTCCAGTGTTCCACGGCCAGGACGAAAACCGCATTGTTCCTCTTGAATCCGGGGTTTGACTATCGGCCGGATTCTCCTCTCCAGTACCCTGGAATAGACTTTACCAGGGAGGCTGAGGAGTGTGATCCCCCGATAGTTGGAACACACCCTCCGGTCCCCCTTTTTAAAAAGAGGGACCACCACCCCAGTCTGCCAGTCCAGAGGCACTGTTCCCGTCTGCCACGCGATGCTGCAGAGGCGTGTCAACCAAGACAGTCCTACAACATCCAGAGACTTGAGGTACTCAGGGCGGATCTCATCCACCCCCGGCGCTTTGCCACCGAGGAGCTTGCGAACTCCCTCCCTTTACCCGAGTGTCCAAGACATACCGCCGAAGGTCAGATGATACGACTACAAAGTCGATCATTGACCTCCGGCCTAGGGTGTCCTGGTGCCACGTGCACTGATGGACACCCTTATGCTTGAACATGGTGTTCGTTATGGACAAACTGTGACTAGCACAGAAATCCAATAACAGAACACCACTCGGGTTCAGATCGGGGAGGCCGTTCCTCCCAATCACTCCCCTCCAGGTGTCACTGTCGCTGCCCACGTGAGCATTGAAGTCTCCCAGCAGAACAATGGAGTCCCCGGTTGGAGCACTTTCCAGTACCCCTCCCAGGGACTCCAAGAAGGCCAGGTACTCTACGCTACTGTTCGGCCCGTAGGCCGAAACAATAGTGAGAGACCTATCCCCAACCCGAAGGCGCAGGGAAGCGACCCTCTCGCTCAGCGGGGAGAACTCCAACACATGGCGGCTGAGCTGGGGGGCTATAAGCAAGCCCACACCAGCTCGCCGCCTCTCACCGCGGGCAACTCCAGAGTAGAAGAGAGTCCAGCCTCTCTCAAGGAGTTGGGTTCCAGAGCCCAGACTGTGCGTGGAGGTGAGCCCGACTATCTCTAGCCGGTACCGCTCAACCTCCCGCACTAGCTCAGGCTCTTTCCCCCACAGTGAGGTGACATTCCATGTCCCCATAGCCAGAGTCGTTGTCCAGGGTTTGGGTCGTCGGGGCCCCCGCCCACGACTGCTACCCATTCCACATAGCACCGGCCCCTTCTGATCCTTCCTGCGGGTGGTGGGCCTACGGGAAGGCGGGCCCACGTCGCTCCTTCGGGCTGTGCCCGGCCGGGTCCCGTGGGCAAAGACCCGGCCACCAGGCGCTCGCCTGCGAGCCCCAACCCCAGGCCTGGCTCGAGGGCGGGGCCCCGGTGACGCCAATCCGGGCGACGTACGCTTCCTTGTATTAATTTCTTTCATAGGGGCTTCTTGAACTGCTCTTAGTCTGACCCGTCACCTAGAACCTGTTTGCCTTGGGAGACCCTACCAGGGGCATTAAGCCCCGGACAACATAGCCTCTAGGATCATTCGGGTACTCAAACTCCTCCACCACGATAAGGTGGCAGTTCACACTTTATAATGCAATCAAGACACTCGTGTTATTATAAACATGACTATAATGCATTCTAATCTGCGTGTGTGTCACTATATACTTATAGTTCTATGTACTTCAAATGAAATAAATTCATAATGCTCCATTACAATAAGCATAACACAATATAAACTATTTTATAATGACTTATAAGGTCAAGTATCAAAATACTTCATAATTGTTCATCACTCACTGACATTATTGAAAGTGGAAAAAAAAATATAATTCAATCTATGCAAGAACAACATAAAACATTGCAAAATTAATGTATTTGTTTGATGGGTCCTAATAGAAACTGAGTACTCCAATCTGGCACAACTTTTGATGATGAACAACTGAATGATGGACACTAACAGTTCACCAATTTAAGTTGTTGATCTCAAAGAAAGCCTGAGGGCCCCAGGGTCAGGCGAATAAAAGAGAAATATGGTGCCTGAGTACGCAACATTTCTTTGCTACACTCAGTTTCACTTTAGTAGAACTAACCTGTAGTAAGGTCATCTGCGAATAAGATAGTGACCACAACTGTCTCTGTTATCCGTTGTCAAACCACCATTCCTCTGAGGTGTCAGGTTTGTCATTCACTTCCATTCATTTTTAGGACCAAGTCTAAATATCATAAAAGGTTCACATAAAAGGTTTATTGGTAACAGGTGATTTTGTCATGATGGGTGTGAAAGGCTCAGTTGTTTACAAGCAAGGATGGAGCGAGGTTCACCACTTTGTGAAACACGATTGTATAATGGCTATTGCCACATACGCTCAGGAAAACTTCATACGTAAGTGTTGTTGGTAAACACAGTTTGTTTGAAAATGATGTGATAATGTTTTTATACATTTTACCCAGGGTCTCAGCTTTTCTGGAATCAGAGTTGTACCTCCGACAATGCATTACTTCACTGAAAGCATCCATTGACGAATTACACTACCTTTTAATCACATTATAGTGCATTTTCATAGCTCTAAAATGTGATTATAGCGCATTATAAAATGACCATAATCATTATAAAAGTCATTATAAAATGCTCTATAATATATTATTACTATTGTTATAAACCACTATAAATATTTCTGATGGGAACTATAATTATGCAGTGGTATAAGGAGATCAAAACACATAAATATGTTTATTATGCATTACAGACATCCGCATCACAGAAAGTGATGTGTTTTCTTTAGGTGTTTTCACAATATTAATGCAGAATAACCTCCAAACATTATTTTTTGCCTCTCTGAACTCACTGAATAGTGTTGCTCTCCACATGTTTTGACCCCTTCACCTCTGTATCTTTATCAGATGTGACCATGTTCCTTGCTTGAGCCCTTCCATAAAGACACTCCCAGACAGAGAGCATCTCTTTGAGGCCCTGAAGAGCTCTCTTTACTTCCACACCACTATCACAATTCAACATCTGTCCTCCTCTCCCTCATCATCATTTACATTTTCAAATCTGCATTTTTCATATAGATCCCACCTTACTCTAATTTTAATATCACTGTTATTTCCCATGACACCTTTTGTTTTATTATACATTATGAATTTCTCCCGCTCTCTCTGTCTCTCTCTCCTCCTCTTTCTCCTGCTCTGCCACCCCTCTTTTCCCTCTTCTAATCCCTGTGCCCTCACCACGCTTATGAGCTGAAATATTTTATCAGGTGGAACCCTCAGTCAAAGTTATCATTTTAATCTTATTTCAATAAAAAAAATAATCTCTCTTCTTGGCTGTTTGACAGCAGTTAATGGTTTTTCGTTATCGTAAAGGAAACTTTGAGGACTGAGATAGACTGCCAAAAAATGCAAAAAAGCCCTTGTATATTCCTCCCCAGATGACTCATAAAGCGTGCACTAAGAACAGGTAACATATGAGGCGAGAGGACAAAAGCCTGCCGAGCAGATTCATGCATCTGTGCAGATTTACATATTCCTGCGGCCTTTGAAGCTCAACAGTACGGCTGTTTTGGAAGCCTGTATTGTGATGCATGTTTTGTTCTCGGTATTCACATGTACTCACAGCACTGCTACAACTCTCAGTGTTACTGCACATGCCAGTTTTTGTCCTCTACCTTAATCAAAATGGCATGATCTTCATTATTTTGAAATGGCGACCATGACCATGACAAGTAGACACACCCACATGACACATAGATTTTCCTTCATCTCTGTCAAGCCTGGTGTGAGTAAGAGAGCCGGAGTAAGACTAAAATGCAGATGATTGAGGCAAAATTCACAAAAATCAAATGCAAAGCCTACAGGCAGGCAGGTACACATGTAGCAGACAGGCAGGCAGGTAGACAAGTCACAGGTCCAGGTGAGAGAAAATCAAATACAAAAGCAAAAAGCAAGAATCAAACTCCAACAAAGCAACTTGGATGACCTAACAGAGAAACAAAAGATCTATGCTGGTATATGAATTAGTGACAGAAAAGGGTAATGAGATCCAGGTTTGGACATGGGAAGGGAAACCCAGGGGAGGGATATTGAGGTGATTGCAGACCATATGGAGTGGTAGGATCACGAATGGAAGTTGAAAAGTCTGGGGGCATCTTGTGGTCAGGTGAAGAATATTGCTGAATGTGAAAATGTGGTTTAAGAGAAGGACAGGGGCATGGGCATCCTTTGCAGGTCCAAATCCTTTTGCACTCACCAGAAGGAATCATCTCAATCAGCCAAAATTAAAGGTGCAAGAAGCAATAAGCGAGTTTCACAAGGTTGAGCAAAGTCACTTCAGCTCGTTGAATTTGGTTTAAAGATTGTTTCGTCATCATAAAGCCTGCAGTTTTTCAAAGATTGGACACTCAAAGTTCCAACATTTGTCAGTATGACCCTTCAGATTTTGATTAATATTTGCAGCCAGAGCATGTTCACTTAAGCTGGTCAAATTCCGTCCACTGGGCTGAAGGTTTTTTGTATTTGTGGCAGCCTCTATGGGTCGGGCTCAACATGCTTCAGTAGGCCTACTCCTGCTTATGATGACTGGATAAATGGCAATGTATTATGCCCAATTTTCTGCTAAGCCCTGCATTTTGCAATGTTTTTTTGGTTGACGTTTATTGACCAAAGTGCTCATTTATAGTAGAAATGTGTATCTCAGTGCTTATTGCTGTATCCAAATTCTTTTTGATAGAGTCAAAATCAAAAAAAGTAGATGTCTTATTATTGTTTTTCACTTCATGCAAATGGGCAAAACATGGGCATTTTGTGTGTCCAATTTCAAGTCAATTACAGTATGGGAAGTGGTCTTTCCAAAATTGAATTTTAGGGCCTTAATTATAGCACCACCATCTGCCTGATTGGGCTCAGGTTCCTTAGGAAGCACTTCCGCGTGGGCTAGGTTTCATGTTTGTAGCTCATTCCAGCTTACAGCAATTTTAGCCACTGTGGCAGAAAAATAATAAAACTTGCACAAACTCAATAGGGTTCAATCCCATTGGGTTTGAACCATAATGATGCAATATTCTGCAACTTGACATATTTCAAAGACTATGGGTGGATTATTTTAAAACTTCAATAATCAGTTATTGTAGTTTAGTAATCTCCCACTTTATATTAAGGTAAATACTATATATTTATTCAAAGATTTGAGGCTATTTGTGTTGTTGTGGAACGTGACAATCACTCATTCACTCACTTCTGTACTAGCTTCTACACTGCTGCCACTTTTCTTGAAAAAGACCTAACTCTTGTAAACCACAGATGAAAGGAACCTGCCAACATGGTAATAGCTGTATTTTCAAACACAATGCATGGGAAGCAGCTTGAGTACAGATGAGACTGTGCTGACATCACTTAGCAGCGTATGCTCCATTGCCAATAAAAGCTTAGGCTGAGCAGGAGTAACCTAGTTTTCATACTGCTCAGCCTCCTTGAAAGATCCATCGTCACCACTAGCCTAAGTGCATATGAACTGTAACCACACCCACTCACATTGAAAATACTAGGGCTGGTGGTGGGGATTTTCATCTTAACGCCTGTCTGCCAGACTCCAGAAGGAAACCCTAACTTTCTCCAAGTTCACTTCCTGGGTCCCCTCTGCCTCCACTGCATTAGCCATCTATCACAAGTCACGACTGAGACATAATTAGAAAACTATGTTTGACTTAGAAAATGATCATAACAGCATAATAGTAATAAAAACATATCTAAAATAAAATACCGTATAAAAATGCAGATATTAAAAATCTGTTTCAATGGGTGTGACGCTTATTTGCACTTCTACTCTGAGCTTGTTCTAGATGCTCCAAGGCAAAGTTACTCATTCTGGACCCTTGGTGACACTTTTCAGTGGTGGCATATAGTCATAGAAAAGTTTTAAATGAACAACCATCACAGTTCTGCGTTATTCTTTTACATCAGCCTTTCTGTGTGACTGCTGTAAACTTGTCCACGGCACCCACTACAGTGTCAGAGATCAGTGGCAACTTGTGCATATGAGCTTGGCTTGCATGAGTATGCATACATAAATTGTTGCAGACAGTGTGTGCATATTGTTACAGAGGAGATAATGTGGGGGTGGTCACATGGAGCATGCTGGAACTCTTAGTGTTAACACCACAATAAGCCAATTTATTTCACGTTCCATCTCAGTCTCACTTGGTAAAGACACATGCAGGCACCCCAGCAGTTGCAGTAGTCAAGACGTGAGGTGACAAGAGCCTGGATCAGAACAAGCCCTACCTCCTATGTGAGAAGCTGATGTGTCCTCCTGATGTTGTGGAGAATGAATCTGCAGGAGCGGGTTGCTGCATTGATGTTGACAGTGGAGGACAGCTGGTCATTCAGTGTCATGATCTCTGTGGAAACCACAGAGTTCGCAGTGATAATGGAGATGTCATGGATGGGAGATGTCTTTCCTGGAAGGGGGAGCAGCTCAGTCATGTTGATGTGCAGTCCCCCGTACTGCATCTCAGATTCATGATAGATATCAGATATTAGATATCATGCCCTCAGATTTGTACTGGATGTCACAGTCTGATGAAAGCAACAGAACCATGTCATCTGCAAAAAAAGCAGAAAAGATGCTACGTGGGGCTACGTACCGGATACTCCACACACCTGAGATTCTGTCCATGAGAAATCACAAATAGAACTGGTGAGAGGGCAATGTCCAGGTGAAGGCCAACACCTACCAAGAATGCGCTTGACTTCCTTTCATATCAGTAATGACTAACCTTAAACAAATGCATGATCATTGAAAACTATCAGGAAATTCTGAGTACATCACTTCCTGTTCAGCAGATTATAATTCCAACAAAAGATCTTCCAGACACTGGATATGGAGAGCAGGAATGGAAAAGCTCTGAGTGGACTAAAGTTTGAATCACATTTGTGCAATTCAAATCAGTGACAGAGAAGAAAAGTATACATTCATTGATATTAAAGTGTCACAATTTATCACTTTAAAGCTTTGTCACTTGTACATACACCTCAGGGAAGCTGCAGCTCAGAGAGGAAGAGAGGGACAAGGAGGACGAGGAGGAAGACGACCAGGGTAGGGACTAGAGAAGCCCTCAACCTAACCATATCCTTGTGGTCCTTGTTAAATAGGTTACTGAATGGCGGGATTGATAAGTCTTACCCTGGTGTTATTTTATTGTTGCAGCTTGTGGAATCTTTTTTTATTCCTTTATTTTGTGCTGTGGGTGACATATTTGTTATTGTTCCCACTGTAGGTTCCTACTTTTGCAGTTTCATGTGCGAAGTCAGTTCACTTATATCTTTGTATTTGGCTTGTATTGTGCAGTCTGACACTATGTGACTTTGATTGTTGTGTTATTGTTCTTGTTTTGTCCAAACCTCAGGTAGCCTAGTGACCACTTTGTAGAAGCTAATGGGGATCCGAATAAAGAATATATCCCTGTCACTGTCCTCCCTGTCTAACTCCTGGCTGCCTATTAGAGGCACAGGGGGCACATTCCCTGACAGATAATTTGTTAAGTAAATGAAACAGATGTCTTTTTGTAGTTTTGTTTTTCTGTTTTCTTTTTTTCTTCTTTTTTTGGGTGTGTGTGTGTGTGTCTCGAGGGTGGTGGGGTGGTAGAGTACTCCTGTGTGGAAGAGTTTGAGTGGTGGCAGCAGGGAGGAGGGCAGAGGGGGGGGACGTCCAGGGGGTCACACTGAATTCGCCCCAGGGGTGGTTAGAAGGAAGAGGAATAACAAGGCCCTGGCAGAGCGCCTGGGGACCCGCGAACATCATTCACATCTTCCCATAATTATCAAGGCCATGCTAGGATGCCTTCTTAATTTACATAATACCGTCCTGACTCTTTTACTCCTGCTATCCATCATGGCCGGTATGAGGGGATGAGGCCCTCTTCTTGTCTGTTCTCCTTCTCCCCCCGTCTTTCTTTCTCCCTCTGATTGTGTCTTGTGTTTATCTGCCCAAGCACAAAAGATTGATTCCCCACTGTTTCTCCCACTTATGTTCAGCAGATATGAATTTTCACGGGATGATGAAGCACCGAGTCAGCTAATAATAAACAGAAAACACATTCAAAAACAGAGAGAAGAAAGGGAGAGAGGAGGGGAGGCGTCTGTCTGTGTTTGGCTGATGAGGAGAGATGGATGTTGTGGGGTAAGAGACTCAGGAAGGTACTCTGAAGAAAGTTGAATTAAAAATGCAGTTCTTTTTTTTTTAACTCCCCATCACAACTTTAAAATTTCATTGTTTCATGGGGAGAGGAGGGGCAGAGGAAATATGACAGTGCGGAGACTGTGAAGACACACTTTTCTGTTTGTTACATTTCTGTTAACCCTGTGTGGTCATAAAGAGCAGACTGAGATCTGCACCAGGTTAGCCACGTGGAGGAGTTCAATGGTAATACAAATCTGGTGCTGTAATAGATGAATTCATTATTTATATTACATTCAAATGAGTGGCAGGAGCCCACTTATGGTTTGAATTAAACTAGGATCAACTATGAGCTGCAGTCATATATATAAAAACACTAAGTGTTTTTTAGATGATGTCCTGTGTGAGTGAGCTGCTCCAACATAGAGTTTTTGACCTAATGTCATCATACCATAGCAAGAATGTTCACGGCTAAAAGCGAAAGAAAGTAGTAGTTCCAAAATGCGGAGCAACAACAGTATTGTGGAAGTGCTTTGGTTGCAAAAGATCAGATGTAAAGTAAAATCATGGTAGCATGTAAGGAGTACAAAAAGGGGGCAATGCAACAAACTTCTTTCATCATTCAGACAGAGGCACCTCGATGAGTTTGAGGAAATCCTGCAACGAGAGCTCAACAGCTATTGTGAGTTCTAAACCAAGCAGGCAGACTACACTGTACATAGCTCAATCATTAGCAATTTGTAATTTGTCATTTAATCGAGAATGTCAGTGTCACAGAAATACCTTGAAAAAAGTGTGATATTATATGACGACCATATTGCCCATCCTAGTATTATTAAGCATACTGTCTTCTGGCCTGCGAGGCCATTCAGGTGAGGGCACAGTGTATGAAGTGCATGGAGTGCGAAGTACACATTTTTCCTACTTTCTAACACTTACCACTTTGTCACACTACATGTACAAGCACACATAGCAAAGTAACTAGTGACTTTTTGTTAAAATACTTTTTCCATGGCCAAGAACAAACTTTCATGCTCAGTTATAATATTGATTTTCTAACCTGCCTCTCTGACATGTGTGAAATTTCATTGTTACATTACTCCAGAATTCAGACACAGACCAAATTTACAAAAAAAAAACAAAAAACATTTGCAGGTTAAGAATGCTTAACAACATGTACAAGAAGTCCTTAAAGTGCTCTTAAATTTCTTAATTTAATATTCACTTATAGATGTACTTCTTACATGTTTGCAAATGGTTCATTTTTCTTTACTTTTCTATTTTCATTTATATTTTCTGATTGTCATTTCTGGGATTGGTGTTCATTAACGGTTCAGAAGGTAACTTTTATAAAAATGACTTTTTTCCATCTTTGCTAAAAATATCACTACATCATCACAGCAGTACATGAGACAGATAGTCTGCACAAAAATCAGGCTCTTCTGGCTCCTCCTAGTGCTCCGAATGATGTTTGCAAGAATCCACCATGCCTGAACAAAAACAACCAATCAGAGCCAGTAGATTGTTAAGTCTCATTCCAAGGTCGTCACACACGGACGCTTTGGGTCCAGTGGTCAGAATTTGATGACCCATATTCCAGATCCAATGCATCAGTGTTTGACAACCTGGGAGCCAGGAGTTAGTGGAGATCAAGCTAGAGCTAAAAGTAGAGTGAATATTGTAAGTCCATCAGTTGAACACCGAAATGTCTCTTAATGAATGCTAATGTTGCTCCGTGTCTACTGGATGTGTAAACAAGCATTTTGCTAATTAGCCATTACACCGAAAGAAGAAAATATCTTAATGTTGTGTCTTCTGCCCGTAGTGGCCAAAATTATCAATAAATTCAGTTTTACAGTTATTTCGTTTTTACAATATCTTTGAACCAAATGATGAAAGCAATTTTAATTGAAGATGGTTTAATATGCTGTAGTGGCCTCTTTAAAGTAGGTGGAACAATTGGATTCTATTAACACGTTGGTGAGAAGTATGAGCTCTGGACCTGTTGACATCTTCATCACGCCTATCTGAATATTGTTTTTGAGGTGTGTGAAATATATATGTAAATTTGTAGTTCTAGCAAATGCAGATATTTCATGCCAAGAAAACTAGCCTGTTTTTACTTTTAAACATCTGAAAATAAAGGTGTTTGAAAGCCCAAATGTTTGGTCGTGGACAGATGAGACTGTGTCATTGACAGCCCTGCAGAATCTGAAATTTAAAATCTCAATATCGAGCAGTGCAGACCTTTAAGTTCTGTGTTGTTAAATCAGAGTGGTGTCAGGGAGCTATGTGCTGTGTGTGGGAGCGCACAGGGCCATGTCTGGTTCACAGAGGACATTACCATAAGTACCATTACTGTCAGAAAGCATGAGATCAGTATCAGTGAAATATACTACTGCCACTACAGCATCTGCTCTGACTTACAACACTCTTACCCTAATGCTGACATTTTTAGCACAGACACCAACAATGCTAGCAGAAGTAATGTGGTAATATATGGAATACTATGGCATGTTGTCAATTCAGTCACAACCAATTGGAAAGAATAAGAAGGATCAACGCCAGGATTTGATGCCATTCAGCTTTACATCAACCACACTTTTTTCACATTTTATCCATAGTCCAACTGTATTCATATTCTAGCTGATTATCAAACTTTATTCATATGCTACCTTTTTTTCCTCAACGACATTTTCTCTGCAAGCACAAGATGAAATATTTGATGCATTTGCAATGTAGTGTTTTTGGACATAACACACCACGTAAATGCAGTACAGGCTAATGGAAAATGTTAGCACATGACTGGCTGAAGCATCTGTCATCATCAGCAAAAAATTCCAGCTCGCTCTGCCTCCTGGATTAAAGTCTGGATAAAAGGTGAGTAAAATGACAGCAACATCTCCAGCAACACCACACATAACAGTGTGTTTAATAGCTGGTAAGTCTGTCCCCATATATAAAGCTGTCTAAACATAAGGGCTGAAAGACTCATGAGGCCATATTACTTTTCTCTAGTTTTCAAATATTTTGCCTATAGGTTATGCATGTTTGAAAAAAAAAAGTGAAGTAATAAAACTTCATTTTTTGTGTCTTATATGCATTTGTAAATTTCTGAAAATAATAAAATTTCAGTGTTTTCAAAATTTCTGTTTCAGTGCTGTTAATGTCTACAGTGCTCTCAGCGAATGAAAACAAGACACTGTGTTAAGCCCACATCAGTGATTCAAAGTAGTTTGATCAAAGTGCTGACATTATACACAATACTGACAGACTCCAAGATAATTTTCTCTTTCTGGAGCCAATAAAATCAACCTTGACCTTGAAGACAGGAGGGGTACCATTAAAAGCATTGACAGATGTGTGCAGGTACATACAGAAGTCGCAGTAGTAGAATTACCTCCCATTTACTCATACTGAACCAAAGATGGAGAGGAGACAGGATGCTAGTCATTGTGAATTAAGCAGCATTACAGAAGCTGGTTCCAGCTGTTGAGACTTAAAGAGTCAAAAGGTTCCTCGTAATGTGATGGCTGAAACTTTATTTCCCGTGATGCTTGCAGGTAACAGCAAATAGGGCTATTTTTCATTTACGAAGAATAGCAATGGCCAGCCATAACTCCCTGGCCAGCAGATGGCACTCTACTTATGTATCATTATGTGCATTTCCCATCGATCAAATGGAAACACCAAAAATTCAGAGAAAATCTGAATGCCACACAATGCCAAAAGTTTTCTGCTTGGCTGAGGTAGGAAAGTTGGTTTATCGATTAAAAAAAAAAAAAAAAAAAAAACGATCTGCAGAAACAAACTATATAAAAGATGACGTACATGAACACGTTGTTGCTGCATCATTATGCACTCTGGCTCCATTTCACCACCTCACCATCTGTGTCACCAATTCCCCATCCATTCATCCATTTTCTATACCGCCTATCCCTTTCGGGGTTGCGGGGGGCTGGAGCCTATCCCAGCTTCAACGGGCGAGAGGCGGGGTACACCCTGAACCGGTCACCAGCCGATTGCAGGGCAACATGCAAAGACAGACAACCATTCACATTCACACTCACACCTAGGGGCAATTTAGAGTCACCAATCAACCTAATGAGCATGTTTTTGGTCTGTGGGAGGAAGCCGGAGTACCCGGAGAGAACCCATGCATGCACGAGAAGAACATGCAAACTTCACACAGAAAGGCCCCGCCCAGGGATCGAACCAGCAACCTTCTTGCTGTGAGGTACGCACACTACCTGTTTGCGCCACCATGCCGCCCTCACCAATTACCCATGTCTCCAAAATGTTCATAGGTCATTCCTGGGTTAAAGTTTGCGTAAAAGGTGCGCACATTCTTCCATCAAGTTTGTTTTTATACTTCACAACCTGTGTGAACAAGGGGTGTTACAAGGGACTTGTAATTTATAGTGTAACAACATTACACTAATAAAGGCATACTACCTGCTCCCTATAAATACATGTAAATAAGTTACAAAGTTAAATGGTGTTTGTTGAGGTCACAAACCAAACACACAAATCAAAGTTATTTGTCACTTTGGAACAGCGTGCAAATCTACAGGCAGTCTGGACTCAGATAGCATTTGGTGAACAATGATGATTACTGGCACAGACTTCAGATTGTGGGTCCTTTCCTCAGTAAAGGACAGGGATGAGGTTTGGCAGGAAAATACATCATATATATTCAGATTCTTCATTCTCCTAAAAAATGACTGTTTCCTCCAATGGCCTATAACACTGAGTTTAACACACATCCAGCTCACAATTGGCTGAAAGTATAGTGAAGCAGAGAAGTAGGTACCTCTGTGTCCATTCTGAAATGTTTCAAGTGCTAGCCACAACAGCACAGTGTGCCCCACTGAAAATGAGGAACAGTCAATGAGCAACATACACATTGAAATACACTGTACTAATAGTCTGTCATCACTGTTTTTTTTGTTTTTTTTTTATTCTATGCCACCAAAACACAATGAAGTGAAATCAATTGAGTAAGCACAATAATGTGAAGGACAGCTAGAGAGAGATGAAAGGACATGGGTGTTTAAATCAGAGGAAGGGAAAAGTGTATGTGTGAGGAAGAGAAATGAAGAAAGAGAGACAGCAAATGAGAAAAGTATGAGGGAGAGAGCGAGAGAGAAATATGGGCAGAGTCAACAATGTGTGCTTGAGAGTGTGTGAAACACAATGTATGTGTGTGTCACAGAATAAGGAAACCAAACTGGATTAGTAGGATAACAAAAGAAATGATGAAATGACCACACAACATAAATATCTCTCTCTCTCTCTCACACACACACACACACACACACACACACACACACACACACACACTCTCAAACATAGACACACTCATTCAAGCCATGTGTTTGGCAGACCCTGCTGTCAGCACCTCTAGATCTGCTCTTCGTAAACTTTCTGTGTTGTCGACGGTGATTTGGCTGTGATTCAGACACTGCTTTTCACTGGTATACTCTGCGTGCATGTGTGTGTGTGTGTGTGTGTGTGTGTGTGTGTGCGTGCATGTGTGTGCGAGCTGTATTGCCTGGTTAGACTCTGTTAAAGTCATTACTGGCAACATTCTCTAAGGCTGAATTCAGAACCACCTACTACATGGTATCGACGAACGCAGTATGCTGTATGTCCTACATACTGCATATCTGTTAAATGGATTTATTTTGCAGTCTGCTAGGTCAGGCTTAGCCAGTTTTGGAAAGCGGAAATAAACAATAACACGGCTAATGGCAAACCATCACTACTGTGCAACATCTCTTATGCTCTTAAAAAAGAAATTGTGAATGTGGTTTTTCACAATTTTCCAAAAGATTAACATTTACCTGAGAGGTGTGACACCTATCTGAGGATTGAAAGAACCAGATTCACCTGTGTTTTGTCACATGACTTTACCGCAAATCTAACATGAGCTGGAGCTAATCCTCCAACATTATCTTTGTTCTTCTTTCATCAGTCAAACTGGGTGCAATGCTGGTTTGGTCATATTGTGAATGCTTCCTCCTTGGCAAAAGCTGCATAAGTTCAATAAAATATGTCAAAGTTATCGTTGAGTGCAGGTATGATTTAATTAGTTTAAGGCGACTGAAAGTGCCTGAAAGCTCTGCCTGTCTACTGCTTATTGGAACAGTCAGATAGATCCTATATAATTTTTCAAGGTTCGGATAGGCCCGGTGCAGGTCATTTGCAATGAACTTAACTTGAACTGCAACTTATTGTTTCATTCTTCAGCTCCGTTTTATATATTCACACACGTTTGTTTGCCTCTGCTCCAAACCATGGATGTATTATGGTCTAAATGCGCATCACCGTCAGAGCGTCTTGTTCCCATGACAACTGACCGGAGAAAGACACATGGCGTGTCATGCTTACGGGCTTCACCTGTGGCTGTGGCCACACCAAGCAGCTGGAGCGGATCCAGGTTCGGTCACGTTCAGATTACCGGTAGTGTTGGTTCTTGTGACAACCCTAGTCTCAAGTCTGAGGTCATGATAGCGCAGTGTTACAGCAGACAGTGCTTGTTTACCTGCTGTGGCCATGCTGCTGCTCGGACCCGTGTCGTCACTGGCCTGGCTGCTTCCGCCACGACAGAAGAGATCTGTCAGCTTTGTGCATTTGGCCGCATCCTCAATTAACTTCTTCTTTTTTGCCCTCCGCTTATCTGCACCACACATCTCTTTTTCTGGTGGCTTCTTTCTTTTAAGCATCTTTGCCTCTACCTTGCTTTTTGTTTTTCTTTCTTTCTTTTTTTCCAGAAAAATAACGGTCGCTGTCTGAGCAGCTGAGCCAATCACAATCAATAGACGAATGGATCAGTTCAAATTGGGAGGGGGCGCTCGTATCCCCCCTTATATGCAACACAATGCAGTGACCCAGTCTGACCTTACACTCCGAGCTACCTGCAGCTGCAAGGGTCGACCGCGGCGACATTACATTGAAAAAAAAAAGTTTGACCACAAGGGGGCCCATGGGTTTACAAAACCCACCAACCCTACGTCATCTACGCCACTGCCTGTAACAGTCCTTCTTACAATAAAACTGCTATGGTTACTGGTTTCAGATACGGGCTGTGCATTGATTTAGAACAGTGAACGACTTAGTAGGAGTCCATTATCAGGAATTGATGAACACCCAAAGTATTCACTCAGACAATGGCATAACTGTGGATCAAGGTACACATTTGTGCATTATTTTCTGTGGGTTGCAACTATTAAAGTCCAATAAAAACTTGTTTGACCTTACTTCAGGATCTGATGTCGTTGGTGGTTGTCGTTCCTACAAAATCGTAATTATGTAGCCCAGGACCACCATTGCAACTGACCAATCATACTGTTTTGATGACAAAACAACTCTAGGAGGAAGATCAGAAGAATATACACATGGGAGAAGTCAGCCTTTCTAACACATGGTTAATGGTGTGTAAGGGTCTATTTAAGCCAAACCATGGTCTTTTCCTAAACCTAACTAAGTAGTTTTGTTGGCATATTTACTTGCCAAAACCTAACCACAATGTGACAGTTATCTCTGAGGCTCCCTGCCATAAAGCCCAGGAAGTTGCAATGCCATGGGTTGAGTGTGCTCGAATCCTGGAGGGGGCAGGAGTGCCCGAAAGGTTGTATGCCTGCTGGATGGTGTCCACGACCCAGTGAGAAAGCCGACTCTTCGACAGCGGTCTACCCAAACACCCTGGGTCAAAGCACACAAAGCTGGTCTGACTTTCTTAGATACTTAGTGCGCCGTATATATTCCGACAGGACCCTTACTGGGCAGAGTGCAAACTGGTCTACTGCTGAGACTGGTAGAGACTGCAGCTGTTGTCGACATAGTTCCTCTGAGTTTGCACAGATAAGCCAGTCATCCAGATAATTCAGTATTCTGAGCCCCAGCTCAGGGGTGCAAGGACCGCAGGGGCAAGAGAAATTCCGAACAGAAGGACCTGAAACTCGAAGATCCAAACCTCAAAGGCAAATCTCAGGAAACGCCAATGCCTCGGCCAGATTGGAATCTGAAAATAGGCATCTTTCAGATCTATGGTGGCAAGCCAGTCCCCTGCACTGATGGTCTGCTGAACCCGTGGAAGAACCGTCAAGAACCTGAATCTTAAGAGGCGAAGGTACTTGTTGAGCCCCCTGAGGTCTAAGATGGGGCGAATACCCCCACCCTGTTTGGGAATGAGGGGGTATCGGGAGAAGAACCCTGCTTGGCGGTCGGAACGCTTGACTTTTCTGATCGCCCCTTTCTCCAAGACACCTCTACCCTCAGAGTCTGGGCTTGTAGTTCGTCGCCCACCATGGTAAAGATTGGGGATCTCATTACCCTGGGCCTGTGCCAGAACTGCAGGTGGCATCCCTGAGTCACGGTAAAGATTACCCATGGAGCCAGCCAAGCCCCCCTGTGCTGGGGTGAGAGGCGGGGCTGGCTGGCCTGCAAACCGTCAGGAATGATTTGAACATTTGGAGCGGCCAGGCGGCCCTCCCCAGCTGTGCCTTGAGAAATTACCGTGCCCACGGGATGCTTGAAGTCGGTGCCTGAGGTCTCCCGGGCCCCAGGCCTGAGTCACTGGCCGAGACCCCACCTGAGGTGCTGCCACTCTTGGGCGCCTTGGCCATTTCCCCCGACTGCCGAGGGACTCTGATACCTCCACTGCACAGCAACAGCGATCCCGTGCCTGTTGCAGTAGGGAGGAGGCTTGTGGCCCAAACATGGCTGTGGGCTCCACTGGCACTTTGAGAAGACAGTCCCTATCTGCTGGCTGTAGCTTGGACTGGGAAAGCCACAGATGCCGTCTTGCCACCCAGAGCTGAGCCAAGGAGCGGCCTAATGTCACTGCCTGCTCCTTATACAACGAAGCCAGGCACACCGTGGATGACTGGAATTCCCTTATCAGGGAGGCATCCACCGCCCGGTCCTGCATGAGACCAGAGGGGTGGTGGGTGTACAAACTCAGGATGGCTGCAGTGTTAGCCAGACAGGCTTTCATTGCCAGGGACCTGTGCAGCTTACCCAACAGACTTTCCATAGCCTTACTGTCTTTGCTTAGACATGTGGGGCTACTGAACAAGGAAGCTGGGGAGTGGAAGACTGGCGCCAGGTCTTGATCCACAGCTGGAAGTGCCCCACAGCAGACCTGCTCTGGGGCGGCCATGTTGGAAAGGACTCTAGTCTGCATTGACCATCTATGGTATGAAGACGGTGAAGAAAACTGGCAACATACCAGGTCTTTGAAGTTTGGTAAAAGAGGAATCTCTGCTAACTCAAGATGTTCTGCTGCCTTAGGCTCGAGTGTCGAGGCAGCAGCTGTCAGCTTTTCGGGGGGAGCGATGTTAAGGGCCTCAGTTGCCCTGCCTATAACTTCCCCAAGCAGGCAAGCCAGCTCACCCCCAGAAAGGCTAGCTGAGGGAATCTGCCCACAAGGTAAATCTTCGCCTTCCGAGGAGAATATTGTCTCCACATCCACGTCGCCCTCATCAGAGCCCTCATACTCCCTCTCAGAGAACAGACTGGGAGAAGGAGACGGACCCAAGTGGATGGAGGCTGGGACTCTAGGAACACTGAGGGAGAACAGGGAGGCTCGCAGGGCCCCCGAGAACTCCCCTGGCCCCCTGGCTACTCTCCCCATCTTCCATGCTGGCCCCTCTACAATAGGTGAAACTGCCCTTTTCGATGTGAAGAACCAGCAGTGGGCTTCCCTTGTATGGATTGGCAAGATGAAACAATTCATACAAGACTGGGGTGTATCTCTAGCCAATATTGCATTCTGGTGGCCTAGGCATAAGACACATTTATCGCAACCACAGGCATGGCAATGTCGCATCCCACACAGCGATGGCTGCGAGTGCCCTTCATATTGCTGGGAGGAATCAACTCTGCCACACGATTTCTGCCCTTACTAGGACATGGATATAGGGGGAGGGAAGACTTTGGTTTACTGTGACTGCGTGTTATTCTGGCAAGCGCAGCAACTGGGCCTCTGATGTGATGGTGTGGACTCCCTGGCAAACACCGAACACAAATTGTGTGGTGCTTACTGGTAAGCTGGGCACGGAGCAAATCCCTGCAGCGCGTTAATGGGCCACGTTGGTAGGGATGAGGCTACTCCACCGGCACGGCAGGGGAAATACTTACCTTTACAGTACCTAAGTACTAGCTCCCACAACTCGTTGGGCAGAGGCAAACGATGTTGTAACCGCTCTGCCGGGAGCCTGGCTGCTCAAGTTACTCAGGTGTGGTGGTAAAAAAGAGAGAGAGACAAGAAAGAAAAAAAATGTCTTTCACAATCTATGGCATATTCTACGGCGTTTCAGTAGAAAGATTCTTGGCTAAATTGTGGCAGTACTGGCTTGCCATACGCATTAGCTCTGTTAACTTGTTTTTTTTTTTTTTTTTTTTTTTTAAGAAAGGGGCACCCCTGACAGCATCTACTAGGATTCATCACCAGGAATTGCCGCACCCAGTTCCAAGCACGCTGGGCGATCTGGGATTGGTAGCAAACTGGAACACCGTTCACCTGTCTTCAGCTTGCTGAGGACAGCCTACTGTGAGTTGTGGGATTCATATACAATACACCGTCAAGACTCTCACAGCTTTGCGTTCAGCCAGGGAGCAGAATAATCACGGTATGGCTGGAGAAGATGTCAAACATTTACAGTTGCCACGTGAGAGCTGTGGGCGAAGGCTCCTACAGAGGTCCTCTGCAGCCGGACCGCAGCGACACACCAATACGGAGTAGGACACCGGTCTTGGTAATCACGGAAATGTGTGTCACCTCACCTTTAGCCGACCGACGCCACTGCCAAGCGAGGGATATACAGTCGTGGGTTGCACGTACAACACGTCAGTAACAAGCCAAAAAAAAAGGATAATTTCTTCTACTTCGGGTTACGCGACCCAGGGAGGCTGCCCGCAGACAGACTCCTTAACTTACTCAGGTAAGCGGATACAAATGCTGTAATCCACACACAAAGATCTAACTCACAACCGCACATGGTACCATTCACAGTGGAGATCAAACAATCATTGATTGCACGCCTACACAGGTGTTTTATAAGTTTGGGTGTGTCTTAAAGCCTATCCACGGTCCTTAGCAGAAATGGGGATTATATCCCGTACATATGGAATATGTAACGGAGTGGAGAGATGGTCTCGAGACGATAGAGAACAATCTGGTGCTGTAGCATCTCGAGCATGCCGCTTAAATGGAGGAGGGAATGATGAGTTGACAGGTTTCAGCTGCACTGTCTGCCCCACCACTCAACATGGCCACACCTCCACTGCCACACTGGGGGAAGACACTCAATCCACAAGGCATCAAAACAGTGAAAAACAAAACAAAACAAAACAAAAAAGTAACCAGCCCCGCTTCCTAACACAGTTGAAAATAAAATATACAACATGTTAAAAATTGCACAAGATGTAATGGATAATGTGAGTATCTTTTAGCTTCGATAACAATAGTGCAAAAAGAAAGTTTATGATGTAGATGTTGAAAGACAGTATCAACACAGTGTTACATTACATGATGCTGGCATCACAATAGTCTTGACAGCTTTTGGGATGAAGGACCTGCAGTAGCGTGCTTTCTTACACACTGGATGCAGCAGCCTGTTACTGAAAGAGTCATTTGACCCAAAGGCAACTGTTGACCTGTGGACACAGACAGGTAATCAGAGGCTCAAACAGGGATAGGAGGTGCATCTTCATCAATTACCATTCAGGAAGATGAAGATGAGGACAGTGTGACGCTCAACAAAGGACTGGTAGATAAAGATGCACCTACCATCTTTATCTACCATGCTGGAAGCTGATGCAGAGTGTGGGAGACACATTGGAAGGCAGCGCTTTATGAAGATTGTATCTATTCAGACCTCATTATGTTTGGGGTGAGTACCAAATACTATCTCCTGATATTCACCTGAGGATCTGACTAAAAAAGTTACAGCGTGCACACCGTTGACTATAAACCTTATTTTAAGCTTTGGTCTCAATATCAACAGAAGCTTTTCTCTCCAGTGCTATGGTAGAGACTGGTTTTCATACAGTATTTCACCTCTGATGGACTTACCCATAAGCCACTCCTAAAGGTCAATTTTTGACATTCTAAAATTTAGATTTTGTGTCCCTGGTCTGAGCAGTTATGGTGAAAATGATCCGGTGGTGTTCAAGTCATGAATGTGCAATGTTATTTCTATTGTGTTGACCAATTCCTGATAAAAATGTCATGGCACTGCATAATGATCCTCTGCAGTTAAGTTTTCAGCTTTATTCATCATGATAGCTCTATGTCCTGTTGTCTCTGGTTTTTCTTTAGGTTTCTATCTGATGCAGACATCTTTCTCAGAGAGGACCGGATGGCCAGAGAGAAAAGGTAGTGGACTTTAAATTTAGAATTTACTGTATGTTGAAAGTGTGGTACAAATCAGGTAGGTCTTCTTCACAGATCTTTTCACTCAATGAAAGACCTGACCTGCTTTTAGAAACAGGCTAATAGTCCCTGTGCCATGTTCCTCCATGTTTTATCTCATGTTTCTCTTATGTTGTACAACATCATACAAGATTATAACAACAACAAAGTTAGCACTGACTTAATGCAAATACTCAACATATGAAAACTTCTTACTTTCTAGTTCAACTTCCAAATTCTCAAATGATATTAAAATTATTTTATGACAAAATACATGAAGCATTTATTGACACAATACAAATATCAGACATGATAGTCGAATCAAACAGTTTCAACTTGGCCAATATCTATGTAAGCAACAAAACACATATCTACATATTAAGTAAAACTTACTATTACTGAAAGTAATATGGTGTTTTTTCCGTAGAGACACAGTACCTGTTTCACCAATTGAGTGAATACAATAATTCTGACAAATATTCTTTGTCACATACATTTTGTAGTCCTTTTTTTACTCCTAGTACTCCTACTTCAACCTGGCAACTTCAGCAAAAACCCTCTTCCTGTATCACAGACTTTTTTTTTTTTTTTGTTCCAAAATTGCAATTCAACTTCCTGTCACTTTTTGTAATAGGGACAGAAATGAGAAACAAAAGATATGACCTGGTCATCGTAATATTTTGCAACAACAATAAAAGCATTAACTTAAAACTGAAGTTAATAGTTCAGCTGTCTATAACTTTCTTGATTTCTACTTTAACCCATTTTGTTCATCTGGGTTACAATTTCATCTTGTTTGTTTAATCTACACTAAAACACAGGCATAAAATCAGTAATTTTAAGTACAGTTAATTACTGGAACTATTTCTTCACAATCAACAGGTGACCCATGCACACCACATTTCTGTGCACTGTCCCCGGCTATAGCACAGGTTGCCAGATAAAGTCAATGAATACACACAAATATAAGTATATCTATACAGGTACCAAAAGGTGCCGGGCATAGTCAATGCTTCCAACTATTGTTTGGCAAGAAATAGTTAAAGCATGAAAAGCCACAAATTGTTGTGTGTGACATCATCAATATGTGTAAATCTGTGATTCGAGAGTAAGTCTGCATTTTTGGCAGTTAGCAGGGACTTAAAGTACACATTTTATTAAGGGAGAGGAACCTTGGGTGCAGCTATGGTGAGGCAATAAAGCAGCAAGATGCATGACTGATTTGCTGACACACCTATCAATATCGCACATCAAAGCCATCCCAAAACATAATACAAAAACTCCTCTGAAATTTACTCATGAAAATGCAACTTCTCTTGAAATATATTAGCAACGGAAATACTTGAAGGAAAAGTTATAATGTTAGGCATAGACTTGATTAGTTAGAAGGTTTTTGAAACATTTTGATTGGCTACTTGCTCAAGTTAGTGCTTGATGGAGACTAGGGAAGGAATGGATAAAAACAGACAGAAATAGAAAAAGGGAGAGATAAAGTTGATGGAGGTAGGCCGGAAGATAGGTGGATATAATGTCAAAGTAGATAAATAGAATGAGTTGACTCAAGTGCATAAGGAAAGTTTTCCAAACTTTTCAAGTTTTCCACATTTTGTTGTGTTTCAGGCTCATCTTAATTTTTTTTCTTGATCAATTTACACACAATACTTCACAGTGACAAAACAGAAACAAAAATATCAAAAATAAAAGACCGCAATATACCATTTAAATAAGTATTCAGTCCCTTTGTTATGATACTTGCAACTGAGATCTAGTGTATCCTATTTCTATCAGTGTTCTTGAGATACTTCTATAATTTGATTGGAGTCTACCTTGACGAACCTTAAAGAAGGACAACCATCAGTGCAACACTCCGCCAATCAAGTCTTAATGGTCTTAGTGGCCAGATGGAGGCCATTCCTCACTAAAAGGTGCATGACAGCCAAGAGATTCCCAAAAGGCAACAGAAACCACACTCTAAGCATCACCTCATCCATACCATCCCTACAGTCCAACATGGTAGCGGCATCATCATGCTGTGGGGATGTTTTTTGCTATGGCGGGGAATGGCAGACAACATAGAGGGAAAGATGAATGCAGAAACATAAAGAGTAATCCTGAGTGATAACCTTGACCAGAGTGCTCAGGATCTCAGGCCTGGGTGAAGTGAACTGAACATATTTTTGCTTGCTACTGTGAAGTATTGTATGTAGATTGCTGAGAAAATAAATAAATAAATAAATTGAATCCCTTTTAAGATGACTCTGAAAACATAACAAAATGTGACAAAGTTTTTTGCATGCACTACATGTAGGTGAAGAGAGAGACATATGTTAGGTGGAGACAATTGTTTGAGGTAAGCAGAGTTAGGCAGAGATAAAGTAGATGCAGATGTGTAAGGGACTGAGGTGTGATAAATGGGAGAGCGAGTATATTGAGTGTAAGACAGAGTGACAGAGATGGGAGACAGAGTGAGACCTTCACAAGAGAGAGAAGAGAGAGAGTCCAGTCACAGCAGAGCCACTAATAACCCTCTCTCCATAACCCAACTCTGCCCTTCCATGTTAACATACTGTGAACTGAGCACAAGTGACAAAATCAATCAATCACGGCCGCCCGCCGACCGGCACAGAAAGGGACAGAGGAGCTAACAGAAATTGATGACATCCCCGCTCGAATTTTACACCATTTCGGCCACGGCGGCGATTGAAACAGACAGAGATTTATAGTCCAGTCGGGGACTGCGGCTATCCTTGATTGCCTCTTTTTTTCCCTCACTTCTTTCTCCACCATGAACCCCCCTTTTTTGCATATTTATTCCCAAGTTCATTAAGAATGAGCGGACGCATCAGAGTGACAATGTTATTTCACCTTTGGGGGAGGAGGTGGTGGTGGAGGGTGGGAGGTTACATTCTACACTTTACATGAAAGCAGAGCTGCCTGTCCTCCTGTCTGCCCTGTTTCACTAGTTACACCTCTCATTTTGATGTGATTTTTGAAATTTGACTAAAGATGAGATTTAATGCAATTTAAGAGAGACAGTGCTGCTTGTCAAAGTATGATCCTTGTTTTAAAGGAATGAAGCCCTTTCCTTTTCTTTTTGAAGCTTGGGACAAAGCTAAAGACAAGCTGAAAGCTACAAGGAGTGGATGAACCAACTTGAACAGATGTTTTAGTCTTTGACATTCAGGAAAGATCACAAACCCAATGGCCGAGTAAATATACCCGAGAACACCAGGGCTGTACTTTTTAAAAAACAAACAAACAAACAAAAACCCATTCAAATCATCTGTTGAGGTTTTCGAATGAAGCTTTGAATGTCTGTTGTCATATTTTATGATGTCATGAGGCATCATAGCAAAAGCAAAAGCGAGCCTTTTGCTACTTGCCTATGGAATTGGTTTGACTGTGGAATCATTTATATTTATTCGCCCAAAACAGCCAGATTACTGTACATTACCTGTAAGGTTGCGAGGAACGGCAGACACTAAGGGTGTCTGTGAGTGTTTGTTTTCAGTTCAACCTCTGACTGAACTCAGCACTCGCGAGACTCCAGTTCTTTCAGTTATTTCCTGCCAGTCTTTTCTCTTTCCCCTCTCTTCTCTGTACATTCATGAAGTAAAGTACATTTCCCCTCCAGTATGTAGTCGATGAAGAGAGACTAATTACAGATCAGGTCGGCACCTCTGTGGCACTTTGCAGCAGACAGGTTGAAGTGAGGATAAATCCACTTTTTAATCCCCAAAGTTTGAAAAATAAACTCTGGGCTCTTTTCCTGCCAGTAAACAGCTCTAGATTACAGCAGAATCCGGTGTGACTCTGGTTGTTTATTCATCCAGACGCTCCGGTCTGCCCTCAGCTCTCTCATCCAGAGCTCCCCGGCTGTCAGCAGTGGTCTGCTGGTGTCTGTCCCTCCGCTCTGTCCAGTCCTCCTCACACTACACTCTGCAAAGCCTGTCATATGCATTTGAATGTTGATTTAGACTAAATGTCAACATTAAGAATAAAGCTTCGGAGTATTCGGCACAGCTCTAGAAAACACACTGGTCAATAACCACTGGAGCTGTGGGGGTAGACAACCTGCAAGAAAACCAACTGTCACATGTTCTTGTACCAAAACAAAAAATGGACACCAACCAGCAGGTTGCACTGTTTATATACAGTGGCATTTGTGCAGAAAAGGCCATAAGTAAGGAAAAAATAATGGAGCCTCTAAAGTGTATCACAGTTTAGTGTGATTATGGAAGCAACTGGAATTAAAGACTTAACATTAGACCCTTTACATTTCACACATTACATGATTGTGTCTGCTGACTGTCAAAACCAGCTGTCTCATATCTGGTCCCATCAGTCGTCACAAATCAGATTCAGAATCCCAGATGTGTCTGGACTGTGTCCATGTCTTAAATTGATTGCTTTTGAATTTCCAACATAGGTTTTGGTTATGTTGTGTCTTGTAATGTCTTTAGTGAGACTTGACAGGTCAGTTGTCAGAAAAGAAAAAAAACCTCAAACAAAGGACCAGGCGTCAGGGGCACATGGCCAGGGAGCTGAAGAATGGAGGGTTGGACAAGGACGGAGCTCAAAACCTCAGACAAGTGGCTGTGGGGGCCATATGGGGCAGTGCAGAATGCCTCAGGCAGCAAAAGCAGAACCCCTCTGGTGGTGGAGCAGGAGGCAAGTGAGCCAGATGTTAGCCGACCAAGATGCTGGCTGGAGGCTACCAGGCCCAACACTAGCTGTCAGGGATGTAGGCTAGCTCTTAGCAGGCCAGAGTGAAGGCTGGTTGCGAGCTGGCTGGATGTTAGCAGGCCAAGGTGTTGACTGCAATTTAGCCTGGTTGATAGCAGTCCTAGGGGTAGACTGGAAGCTAGTGGGCTGGATGCTAGTGGGCCGAGTTGTGAACTGGTAGCTCACAGGCTAGATGGTAGCTTGCTGAAGGTGAGTCCAGTACTGTTTGAGTCATTCTGTCCCTGGTAGTGACAATGGTACTGGTGCAGGTAGACCCAGATGCAGTAGAGGGCAGAAAGGACTGAATTCTGAACTCTGAACACTGAAATACCGACTAAACTAAGGAGGGGATGAGATGCAAGAAACGGGTGGAGAAGCTCATGCGAGGGGAATGAGGTGAATGAAACAAGAGAACAAAGGTGGAGCTGATTGGCTGAGCAAAGCACTGGGAACAGGGCAGGGCTAACAAGGCTGATGTAGGGCAGTGACTAGTGCCTCTTGTCACTGCTGGATATGAAAGAAGACAAGTGCTCTCAGTTCACTCACAGGCTTTATCCATGATAGTGATAGAGATATGGCCAAAATCATCTATCACCATTGTCTTTCCAAGTTTTTTTTTATCCTGTTTTGCATGCTCTGATGATTTCAGGGTCTTCAGAGATTGTACAGCAGTGGCGGCTGGTCAATAGAGGGCACTAGGGCGCCACCCCTCCCGTGAAATATTGACTCTTTTATATATCTACCACGATTAACCATGAATCAGTCAAACCTAACAAATACGAAATAAATAAACAAAAATATATCTCGTTATTACTTGTGCAATGGTGTAGTGGTACCCGCCACACCGCCAGCAACCATTAAATGCGTCCGACTTTAGGCTAGACTTGCAATTTGCCATCCAATATAAAGCCCTCCTCCTCAAGGGCGCTGGTCATACTGGAGTGTATGAGAGCTAGCAAACTTTTTTATTGTTTAACAGCAGAGACAGCTTTTAATTGGCACATGAAAATTTGCTTCCAGTTCGCACCTCTGTGCGCCCAGGCCAATGGCATTGTTTTCCAATTTTTTAATCTTAGCGTGATTGGACAATTCATCGAATCAATCACGTCCATCAGCAGGCATTCGCGCCACAGCCGCAACTACTTCCAGAGAAGAGAAAAGATGGCTAGTGGAGACTGTGAAGGAAGGATGGCAACTGTGAAGGAAAACTCGATTGTTTCTTTATGTGAAACTCTATTTTTTCATCGGTCAGATGTGGACAAGAAAAGGGTGAAGGATTTGGGACCTAGATGTCTGGATTTAAACATTTCGCAGCAGACTATTCATACACACTGATGCGTGCTCGGACTATATGCACAGCGCACAAAAAAATAAAAGATACTCACAGCGCGCGCACTGTCGGGACTCGGGACACTGCAAGCTGCTATAGGATTAGACTGTCGGGGGACATCCAAAGATACACCAAGCTCCTCTGTCCTTCTGTCCCTCTCCATCTGCACGCTATCATGTCCTACCACGGCGTGTTACTAACTTAGCTCCTTCCCCGGAGTCTCTGTGCTTTGTCGTCTTGCAGGTTCCCATGGACAGTGGCTGAATCTGGATTGTGGATTTCAGCTGCATCTCCTGCCTTGGCCCTGCCTGACATCCACTGCAACTGCTACTGCTGTTATTACATCCACTGTCACTGTTACTGTGATTGCATGTCTGTCTCTCTGTCTCTGTCTCTCTCTCTCTCTCTCTCTCTCTGACTGCATTTCTGTCTGTCTGTCTGTCTGTCTGTCTGTCTGTCTGTCTGTCTGTCTGTCTGTCTCACTCTCCCTCTCTTGCTCTTCCTCTCTCACCCAACCGGTCGAGGCAGATGGCCGCCCACCCAGAGTCTGGTTCTGCTCGAGGTTTCTGCCTGTTAAAAGGAAGTTTTTCCTCGCCACTGTCGCCAAGTGCTTGCTCATGGGGGAATTGTTGGTTTCTTTGTAGATAAAAGAGCTTGGTCTGTACCAGCTCTATATGGAAAGTGTCCTGAGACAACTTCTGTTGTGATTTGGCGCTATACAAATAAATAAAATTGAATTGAATTGAATTGAAGATCAACATGGCTTGCAACTGCAGCTCCATTATTTCATTAAGGCAATTACTGTTCAGTCGTCGAGTGATGAGTGAGTGTGTTATTAAATGGTGAGTTGTGTTATGTTGTGCTCTCCAAATGTTGAATTGTAAATAGTTGTATTGATTGCATATTGCCAGCCAAATAATATACTGAACATGTTGTGTTAAGATTTGATTAATTACAGTTTTGATGATATTATAATTTGATTTGATTATTGCTATGGCATCCATGGTGTCTATAAATTGTAGACTGTGCTAACAGTGATTTCATGGGCAAACTAGTAGATGACATTGTATCTGTTGATGCCACGGTGGAAGTGTTTCATTGTGGAACGTAATTTATTGTATTTGAGACATTTAACTTGATATAGCTATACAAAAATACTGTACAGTATGTACAATTCATGTCTGGTGTTGCCATCTAGTGGTTGAACAGGAAAACCGAAATAAACAATACAATGTAAGACTGTACAGTTAGCTATCAGACTTTTATTTATTATTATTTTACTCATTGAACGGGTCATCTTAGCCATCATTACAACAGTGCCACCCCCACCCCCCACCCCCCCGAGAAATTTGTCAGGAGCTGCCACTGTTGTGTATTTAAATTCTTCCTGTTGATTAATTATGAGTCTTAAAGATCATGTGCACGGTCAAACCAACACACCCACAGTGACCTGATGTGTTATTTTTGCTAAAGCTTAACATAAAGCTAGAAGATTTGGTACTTCTCATGGTACTTCTAATTGATTTCTGAAGGCAACTGAGCCTGCTTGAGGTTCTAGAAGAGATTTTGCCTGTCATCCAAGAGGATGAATTCTAACTGACTAGAGGGAAGTACGTTCTAGTGAGTCTGAATTTTGCACTTAATCCATGATCAGATGATAAAAGCCACAGTGAATTGACAAACCTGCATTTTACCCTTTGCTGGAAACTTTGGTTTTCCATATTTACTGGGTGATTGCTCATGGTGAAGAAGAAGAGGATTTTATACTCACTGTATAATGTATAAAATAATTCTGGGTAGTTTCAGCGTTCAGCTCTTATAAGTGAGGCCTGTGTGAGGAACAGCCCAGTGTCATGTTGTAATCTGAGATCTCGTCCTCAAGTGTCTTTATTTGTGTGCTGGAAAGGAAAAATTATGCCTACTGTTCTTTATTGTGTTTGCAAGCTGTTTTTTGCTGTTGCAGTGCTCTTTGCATAATTTTATCTATTTGTCTGTGAGTGACTTTGTTGTCTGCAGCTGTCGTTTAGACTAGGATGTCGGGGCGGGGGTGGTGTCGAGGTGGGGTTGACTCTCCCCTGCTCATTCATGCTTTGAAGGTTTTACGAGTACTTATGGAAAATATAAATTTCACAGGCAGCGCTGAGATGCAACCAAACAGTGCTTGACGGCAGCATCACTGTGACGGCCACAGCAGTTAGCCTGACAGCAAATTGATTAGAATAATTCAAATGTGATGAAGAACTTTCATCATGTAACCACATAGTCCGGTGAGTGCGCCATTCGTTAGGGCCGCTGGGGTTTATGATAGGACTGTGCACTGGAGAGAGAAAACATATCAAGGATATGCATTACACCAAACATCTTTGTCACAAATGGAAATGGCCCCACACACTCTGTGTGACAATTGTCATGAAAAACTGGAGCTGTTAGGAATTAGAGTCCTGTCAGAGCTTTTCTCTTTTGAATTTGTGTCTTGACATTACAGTAATAGGACTTATGTTCAGGCTCTTTAACTGTGGTGTGTGGATGGAAATGATATAGTATGATGGTGATTGCAGTAAAGTACAGATGACTGTCAAAACATCATGAGAATCAATTATGCACACAAACTCATCCAAAAATAAAAGCAGACATGAAGGTCAAAGGTCAGATATATAGAAATGCATTTAGTCTCGCACAAAAAATACATAGAAAGCTATATTTCCATCATCACTATACAATGTCGATGATGTGTATCTGACAATGAAAACTGATTGGATTTGATTTAAATAAAAACCCATTTGCATTAATATTACACATTAAACTACCTTCATGACACGTTATGTTTAGCTTAAGCTGACAATGTTTAAAGGGCATGAAAATATTCCAATCTTATTTCTCTATATCAGAGTTGAGGAAAAAATAAACCCCCTTTTAGCATTATTAATTAAGATAGTCAACAGACTAGGTATAAACCTGTTAAACAGCTGGACCATGGATGGTTGCTATACTACACTGTGGCCAAATTGCTACATAGTATAGTCAATGGTAGTTCTTACAATGTCAATCTCTGGATAGTAAATGTTCATCTTGTATCAACCCACATATCTGGCTTCCCATGTGTTTTGACTGGGAAGGTCTGCAAAGCTTTTTCTACTTTAAATATGACTGACAGTGAAAGTTACCAAAAGATCAAAACTATATAGCTGCCATGTGGTTGCCTGTTGAGAGAGTTGAGACAGACATTGAAAGAGTGCATGGTGATTGGTGTCTATACATACATGGTAGGATGAAGCTATGGTGTTATCTTGGTGTTGTGGAAGATTTGCCTGTCAGTGTATATTTTTTCCACCTTGTTATTACCAGCTATTTTTTCTGCCCTCGTTCAAAATGTTGTACAGTACTTTGTGGCAATCATTTACTTCAAAACTGATTATTAAGACTGAGTTTACTTCCTTATGCTTTTGAGTAGCTTATTATGTTGAAAACATTCAAACTATGCGATGATTAGTCTGGGGCACTTAATTGATCGGTCACAGATACCTTAGGTGTTGTGAGTGAGGCTATAGCCCTGAATGTGGTACAAACAAAATACCAATAATAAGAAATGCTACGATCTATTCATCTGAAATAGGGCGATATGGCATGTCTATGGCATGCCCCATCCCACCTCTTTCTGTGTCTGCTCCGTTGACTTTTTCATCAACTACTTATGCGTTATTTTCACACGTGATTCCATTTTCAGAACAGGAGTTGAACTATGTGTGGAGGAGGCTTGTTGTTGAATATGGTACAGAATTAGTACCAACCATATGAACGTACAAGCTTTTACAAAACAACTGCATTAAGTAGGCACTACATTAAACAGGAGAGGTCTCACCAGTATATATTTTTCCACATATGAATGAGGCAGTGCCAGTAATTGTCCACATCAATACCAAACTGTGCTTGAACTAGAATTAAAAATGTGCTGGTTGTCAAGTAATTAATTTGAATGTACAAATGACTATTTTGTAATACAAAATACTGCAGTATTTTACCATTGTTTTGCCTCAGATGTCACAGCAGAGTTTCAATGTGTAAAACCTTTAATGTACATACTTGGTACTTTCTTACCAGTTGTTCTCTTGGGGAGTCCTACATCATATGTATGTGAATAAAGTAAAAAGCCTTCAGTGTCTCCCGAGAGTGCTGTGTACCATCTGATAAATGTCCTCAAGTGATGCCATTTGAGTCAGCACTGGTTGGGACTGAAGACTACAGGTTTCAAATTGAAATAAATATGGGGATGTGGAGTTAGACAGAAGTGTGCTTAACCAACTCTAACTCTGTAGCCAGCCCCTCATCTCTGCTGCAGGCTAGAAGCTCCAGATTATATTAGCCGCTACTAGCATAACACCCCAATCTCCCATTCAACAGCCAGCTGTGGAGTTGCATTGTGGTGTAAACCCCAGGTTTTGGTGAGGAAGAGGACTACATGGACCACTATTATAAGCTTAACTGTAAGAATATAGACAACTCATAACAATACAACTTTCTGTGATTATTACTAATTTGGAATAATGTTGTGTAGTATGTGAGATTTTGAGGCAAAAATTTGCCTTTTGTGTTGAGATTCACAAATTAAAACTCACATTAAAATCGAAAAGAAGCAATTACAAAATACTGTAATCATAATTCATATATGCAAATTAGAAACATATTTAGCCCTATATTTGCCAAATGAACAGATGACATATAGACAGAGGACGAGTGAGCAAAAATTTTCTTAGCCAGAAGTTTGGAACGAGAACCAAAGTAGATACAGAACTACACATTTTTCTGGTTTGAGCAGGAAACCGCAGTATTTTGGCCAAAATATAACGACAGCCTGAATCCCTACATTCATTTACAAGAAACAGAATTCAGTGTACAGCCAGACAGAAATCTAATGTACTGGTGAGTAGTGGCCCAATTCAGGCACTAGTTATTAACATTTAGTCAAATATGTTACAGTTAAAATGAGAAAAGTGGAGCTCCTGGGAGTTGGACCACTCTCAATCACATTGAAAGAATTCCGTTTGACAGTGGCCGGGGTTGCGCTAAGTTCTGATAAATGGTTGAACATTGTTTCACAAGAACACCAGAACGCAGCAATCAAAGTGCATATTAAAATGAATGCTGTTCCAGCACTGGCTGCAACCTCCAAGTCTCAAAAATGCAGAGAAATGTGGTTTATACAAACTCTTAGTGATGATCAGTTATTGAAGGCTACTGTTGCTTCCACTACTCCACATCGACACATACACGTGTCTTTTTCAGCAACTTTTAAAGTAATAATCAGTGACATTTTCATATGAATAAATGTCAGTTTTGATGCTTTTCTGTCACTGATTGCTATAACACAGCCGGGAGTCAACCTATAGTCAGTTCATGAAAGCTTTTACATCTGCTGGTGTAAACAGCCGGTGTCTGCAAGGTCTCTACTGGAAAAAAATGTTTAAAGTGCACAAGAAGCAGTGGCACATTTGCTGTTTATCTGAAATGAAAATAGGACGAGTTTTATTAGCAGATTTACGTTTGTGGCTAGGTTAGAATTTGGTTCCCAACCTTTGTGGTTTCTGACCCCATAAAATGAAGCGGTGTCTATTTGCAACACTTGTCACAGCTTGTCAAAGACCACAGAAGAGTGATTTTCTACTCTAAATGTCTCATATATTCTCATTTAAGTTGAATCATTGTCAGAGTTGAAACTATCCAATATTTAACAAAAAAGAAAAGGTTAAATTTTAGAAAACAGAATCACAAATAGGCTTAATGACAAAGAGGAAGTTAGGTTAAAGTGCCAATTGATTATATATTAAAAATAAACTAGCAGCATTATTTACAATTGCATCAGTGAGTGGAATGCATGGATGCGTGAGGGATGTGTGTTGTTGTTGGAGGTAGTAAAATATCAAGCCAAATCAAAAACCTGGAAATATGGAGCCTAGGAGAGAGAGAGGATAAGACCGGGTTAATAGTTCTTGCCTTGAAGGAGGCCTTCACAGGTGCCACCACATTGCCTACACGACCCTCCAGATTGCATGGGAGCAGAAAGGGAAGGGTCATGACAGAGTTGAAATTTGTGTAGCAGAACAATGTTTTTCTTTTTGTTTTTTGTTTTTTGTTTTTTCTATGAACTTGTCACCTTGTGACCCTCTTGACCAGGGACCACTGGTTTAGGGCAAATGTTTAAAGTTGAGTTGATGGAATTAATTATGCTCATGAATGCCGATAAAACGTAAAAGGAAATGTCTGTGTGCCCTTGATTGGCTTGTGAACACTTCATCTCCATATCTCATCATGTCCTCAAACACACATTCACACAGTCAGCCGCCTTTTGTCGACGCCACTCAAACGCAGCAGCCCGCCGTCACACGCATCTGCATCCTGTGTAATTTGTCACTGCTGCATCTCACGCCACCATTGGCTGTTGCCAAGCAACCTGTGTGTCTAACAGGCTATTTCCCATGATAAATTAGCTGGGCTGTTACTATGCCAACAGAATTTGTTACTTAATTAAACTGATTCCGATCGCAATTGGCTGGAGGGGGAGAGAGAGAGAGAGAGAGAGAGAGAGAGAGAGAGAGAGAGAGAGAAGAAGAGAAAGTGAAGGAGAGAGAGGGCCATCACGCACACGCACACACACACACACACACACACACACACACACACACACACACACACACACACACACAGGGGCCAAGGAAGTGAAATGAGACTGAGTGAATCCACAGAGGAATGACTGTTATTAGATAGGCTGAGATATTGAAATGGTCAGGCTTTTCAGACAAGGGCAACAAAAGAAGTAAGGTGGAAAAAGAAAATACACATACTAAAAAAAACAGGACCCATCTGGAATTAACAGCTTGATGCCTTCAGAGGTGATTCATTTTTTCTCTCCGCTCTTAAGAGAAATGCATTTTCTCTGACAACAAATGTGTTGGGTTTTTTTCTTCTATTCTACTTTTATTCAAATGAGCTGCTGGCAGGTCAGACTGCTCAGGTGGTATAGAACTCTCACCACTATGCTTCAACATTAGAAATCTGCCCCCAGTGACCAACATGAGGCCTTTTGTTTATATGACTGAATGAGAAAAGTAAAACATGACTCATAATTCCACTATCTGTCAAAGAATAGCTGTCAGTAATAACTATATCGACACCTAGTTCCAGAGGTAGATCCCTATAACGTCCGGAAGTAGCTGACCACATTTTATTTTTTTTAAATCTCCCCCCTTTACCACCGCACTGCTGCTGCTGCAGCTGAAGTGGTCTGGGCAATTGCATTGTGTAGCGTAGCGTACGCCTCCACCAGGCTTTGACCGCTAAGCGAAGAAAAGAAAGAATGGCAGAACAATTTGGGCGTCGGAGCAGGACCAAACAGAGAAGAGCCGCAAGCATGTAATCTCCTAATTTGGAGCATCACAGCGTCAGATCCCCGCCTGCTCACCGCGTTCTCTCAGCCTTACCTATAGTTATTTCCATAACTTCCTGACAAAACCGTTTTGTCCTGCCTGATTGGGCCTATTTGCATTGGGCACCTCTTCTGCATATAGATTGATGGGTTTAATCAGCGAATCAGGGAGAGCGCTCACACATCAATCAATGTCACACCACTCTGTCTTGCTCTCAGTGGTAGAGGTAGGCTTTTTTTCCCCTTTTTTTGGTCACTCTGTGGTTCTCTTTCTCTTATCCAGCCCTCCTGATGTTCTGCTCACATTCATCAGGGAAAGGGAGTCCTCTCTATCTCTTTTCTCCCTCCATTTGTTACAGAGTCTAATGTGAATGCTGATGCTGCTTCAGTTTTTCTAGAAAGTAAAAGGAAGGAAAGAAAGCCTGAACATGTCAGAGAACATCCATGGCTTCCATATGGGTGGATTGGCAACCACTTCCTGAATCCTAGATGTTATTTCTAAACTCTGATTATCCATGATCTCTAATTCACCCATCATCCTCAAAACTTTTGACAGGTGATCTTTTCTGTCTCAGAGACATTTGTACTGCTTATCTTACCTCTGCAGAGATTCTAGGAAGGATATCTTATTTTTCGTGAGCAATTTCATTTAGAATTGTTCTATTCTGAATGTCGTCTTTCCCAAGTGACCAGTACAACAGGCCTCAACAATGTTACTCCAGCTTCCAAACAGCATAACAATCTACAGGCGTAAAAAGATGAAACAAAACATGACTAATTTACCATTCACTCTCAAATATGTGTGACAAATTGTGGCTGATAATAAATAGCAGTAATGGGGCTATGTCTGACATAGGCAAAGAAAAGCCTCCATCAATAAAACATTTCATTGTAGAAGCTGGCCATCACAGGGACAGAATCTAACATTTTTCCACGGGAATGCATTTTATTTTGAGCAGGACATGCTAAATTGTTGAGTTTTATTGACGATAGCTTAACACTGAATGAAAAAATGAATGAATGTCATTAAAAAGTCAAAGTCCAAGTCCAATTTTCAAGGCAATTAATGGATAAACATAGTGTTACATGCTATAACCCTCAAATCACTAACTGTAGTTTTGTTGCCACGAAAAACATATTTCCACTAAATGAATACATCTTGTAACGGGCTAATGGAGAACCCAATTGCAGTGCCGGCCGATTTACTGGGAATACGGGACAACGGACAACCGGAGCAACACTGTGCCGTACTGAGCAGAGAGCTGCCTCAGAAGGAGTTAGTGTGAGGAAAGCGGATCGAATGCGGAAATCACTGGCAGATTTCGGCGAGGTCGAAATCACTCTCAGAGGAGTGTGCTCTTTGTAACCACCGAGGCAGTAAGATCTGCACACCCGCAGACACAGGGCTTGGACGGAAGGAGTGGTCAGGAACAGGCGAGGTTGGATACTGGAGATCAGTCTGGAGAAGAACGCTGGAGGGTGCGTGGCTTAATACCCTCCAGATGAACCTAATAGGCAAGGTGTGCAGATGGGCAGGTATGGGGTGTGGCTGAAGAGCTGCAGCACAGGTAAGTGCGATGCAGGACTGTGACAACATCTCATCAGTTGTGACCAGTTGTAGCCAAAATATCTGTGTATATCTACAGATATTCATAATTCCCAGACTTGCTGTGTGATTCATGCAGCAAAGGGCTTCAGATCAAAGGTTAAGTGAATTTCCACACCAACTGTACAGTTGTTAGCCAGAGTGGTTAGCTAATAACAGTCACAAGTATCACATTGAAATATATATCATGTTAACTAAAAATGTTTTGTAAATCTGAGTAATTTTTGTAGTAAGAAGTAGCATCTACATATTTTCATATTTTATATTCTGATTTGAACTTACCAGTTGCCCTCATTTTTGTGCCACTTGTCCACCTAAAAACATAATGTCTGTGGTTCTCTACCTGAAATAATAATAAGGCTTTAAATGGTCTGCTCTTGGCACAGTGCCAGGCCAGGCATTGAGAAGGGACGTTCGTGTTCTCTGAGTCTGTCGTAACGTGTATGCAGCTTACAAGACATCAGTTTAGCACAACCAGTGGTAAGAGATTTAACAATAGTTGCAGTGTGTCAGCTTTTTACAGTCCACACATTCAGCTAGCATCATGTCATATGGAGACTATCTGAGCTGAAATACGCTCTCTCCACACACACATATACACAAGGAGCACTTTGAGAAACAAAACCTGGCATTTGAGCATGGAGGTCCATAAATGATAGAGATTTGCAAATGGATGCTCCTGGTCACCCCTCCTCACATCCTCAGGCCTGCCGCTGAATTATGGAGGCAAACACTTAAAACTATATATCAATCAAACATTCATGGCTGAGGAAGTCTCCAGACAATGGCACAGTGAAACCAACCCCACAATACACTCTGTGTGTGTGTGTGTGTGTGTGTGTGTGTGTGTGTGTGTGTGTGTGTGTGTGTGTGTGTGTGTGTGTGTGTGTGAGAGAGTGAGTGAATGTAGAGAAACACACTGGTTTGCCAATTAGAGCAGAAGTTGACCATCCTGTAAATATTTAAATGGGCATCACATATCGAATACATGAAGCAGCAAAGCAGCCAAGCATGCCGTTGAACTCTGCAGAGGTCACGGACTTTATCTTTAAGCACCACTCTAATACACAATGAACTCAATTTAGGAGACCTGCAGCTTAAGGGGGATCACTGGACAGAAGGGATTCAAGGTACATTATGCCTGGCAGTTAGTGAAAAGATTACAAGATGACGAATTTGTAAGAAGTCCATAATCTCTTGATCATTTTAAATCAAGAACTACAGAGCAGTGTTCGGAGATGGTAGCCTGAGCATGAAGGTGAAGAATGACAGTCCCTCTGGTCAAAGGTGACACATGTCCCCTCGAGCTGTACCCACAGTGCCTTTAATCCAGAGGCCCTCCTGTAGGCTTGAAGCATCACATCATTCAACAGAAACTATTGCTGTGGTGTCACTTAAGAGCAGGCCCTGGTTAATGTGTCCTCAAGCTATGAATGTGTGTTTAAGAAGATGTACTTCAAACCAGAGCTCACTTGAGCACCTTTCTGTCTTCATTTGACTCACTGACACTGGCTTTGTCTTCTGCACATAATATGAATCATAAAATGAAAATCAAGTCAGTTTTTAGAAATGTAAGTGTTGATACAAGAGTTGTCTGTAACATGGGGAAAGCAAGAAGTAAAGAATGTGGAATTTGTGCTTGTGTTTATGTGCATAGTGTGTGTGTGTGTGTGTGTGTGTGTGTGTGTGTGTGTGTGTGTGTGTGTGTGTGTGTGTGTGTGGTTAGTGAGGCTGCAGGCTTGATGAGTATCAGTGCTTCTGTTGGCTAACGTCCTCTTTGTGGTATTAGCAGGTGAGAAAATGGTTTCGTGTGTGTGTGTGTGTGTGTGTGTGTGTGTGTGTGTGTGTGTGAGAGAGAGAGAGAGAGTGTTGGAACGGGTTAGCTACTGATTAGGGTTTACACTGCTTAGCGATTGGTTACTAAATGGGCCCCAAGGTGCGAAAGGAAATCTGATGATTGCAGCGAAAGCAAGTCGGTGATGATGTTTCTGAAAATGTCAGTTAAGATAAAAACCAGGGTGAAAGAGTGAGGAGTCAGTTAAAGAAGAGCAGCAAAAGAAAAAAAGGTGTTAAACTCAGAAGTGTCTCACACCACAGATGTCACGGTCAAAGAGTATGTAGAGCATCATTAGTCAGTGGCCTGTTTAAGATCATGTACTGCTAGCACAGCTTGGGCGCAGTAAAATGTGTTTCGATTCATTTTGAAAGCTACTCAGGCCATGTGTTTGGAAACTGAGGGTGGGAATACCTTGCAGCACTAAACTTGAAACTGTGCCATGCATTATCTAACAGACATTTTAGAAAAGAATCACAGCACGACACACTCTGCTACTGGCAGTATTTAAAATCACACAAGAAAATGGATAGTGGCAAGCATCCTTCTAAGCTATATTTTTTTTTTTCTGACAACTAAATAAGCATCACACAGTCATTTGAGTGCAATAAATATATTGAAATATTATATTTTACCTAACTTTTTTTTCCAGTTTGAAGTGCCACAGCAATCCCTGGGGTCATGCTAGTCTACATAATGATTTCAATGAGCTGTAGAGCTTTTGATTTGGGTGGGAAACAAGAGCCCTGACATGGATTACCTGGGATAGTAATCAGTATCAGAAGATAAAAAGTTACATTACATCCCTACTTATTTTGGTATTAAATGTGTAATTGCAAACAATTTGCCAGCAATGGGGAACTATTTAAAAAATGTGGCTCTGCAAATTGTTTCATAACACTTTGAGAGTGAAACCCTTCAACCAGCGTTAAACTCAATCAAAATAAATGCACTGTTGCACTAGTGGACATTTTGTTGGGTTGCCATTCTTTAGAATAACATTTTAACTTTGTATGGGATTTTTTTTACTTTCTGGCCATACTGCTATCACTTAGGGATTCAGCAAAACATCAAATAATACCATTATAATTCCTGGGTATAAGAAACATTTTGTGCAACTTGTGAATTATTTGTTTTTGTCATTTTACTAGGTTTACACTCTAGGTTGATCCCCCACATTACCATCTCCCACCTCAACATCCCACGTCAACAGGAAATACATCATGTTGAGAAAGTAACAATACTATTTCATTGGACTTTTAGATCGCTATTGTTTTTTTTTGTACTGTATATTAGGGAAAGTGACCCATGAAATTTAGGATACTTGAAAACCTAAGGATCTCAAGTTGTTTGACATATACTGCATGTAGTTTAGTACAAGCTTTTTAAGAATGCAGTGGTGAGGCATGTGGTATAAATGTTCAGCTGTAGCCAATGCACTTATCTAATCTGACTGAATGAAATTCATTTCTGTCCAGAGTGGTATTGACTGTCTTTCATGTGAGCTACTCTGAAAAGCCATTCATACCTGCCATGTGCGAGATGTTTTTCTGTATGCTGCCTTTGTTGCTTGTTCAAAGTGTCAGAATGTCATGATTGCATGGCCTTGCCCTTGAGTGTGAAGAGCTGTTTGCTTGATTATCCCAGAAGTCATCCATTCGATGGTTTGAGCTTTTGTTTTTCCATGAAACTTTGCAGTGTGCCAGCATCCAGGCTCATGGTCATGTTTGCTATAGTTCATTACCACCATGAGAAGCTAGAGAAAAGAGGAACTCATTAAAGAGCATCCATTCTTTTCAACCAAGGTTTCTCGGATGAGCAAGTGGAGATGGAAGGAAGCAGGAAGAAAGGAAGAGAATCAATAAACAGAGCAGGTTTGGGTCATTCCAACGTGACCACATGTTGATTTGAACATGCTTTTTGTTTTACCATATTACCACCTTTTATCTTACACATTTATTAACAGAAGAATGTAATTTTCCCTCCTCCCCTCCTCATGTTATTAACTCTCACAAAAGGTGTTATGCACAAAAAACCCCCACACAAACAGTCATCCTATCATCCTATCATTCCTGCCTCTGTGACAGTGTGTGTGCTATTGTCACCCCAGTTGTGGTTTACACCCTATGGTTGACTTGAAGTGTGAGTATTGGGTTTCACAAGGAGAGGGCAGCACATATATCTCATTAGCAGGTACAATAGGTGAGGTGTGAAAATGGCGTGCAATCCTTAATCTGGAGAATGCTTGACGTGGTCCAAGCTACATGCAATTCACCCTCAAGGGCATTTATGAATAAGCTACAAATAAGAGTTGGCAACCACGTCAGCGCATATCATCAATGATCTCAAGTCAACTTTCTGATTTGATATAGAGAGGACAAAGAAGCTCCCCAATAATGAATGTGCCAGATGACAAGTGTAAAAGTACGAGTCATTGTCACTGTTAGCTGTGCTTAGTGCTGTTATTATTATTATTATTATAACCACCACCACCAACAACAACAACAACAGCAATAATGAATTTTTGGTTTTTGGTTCTTCATCAGTGAGTTTGGAGTTGGAGGAGGCTGGACGGGGCGTGATGGGATGGTTTCTGCTGGTTGCACATGGCACATGTGTAGACGAATCCCCTGTCATCCTCTTCCAAGGTGGTGAAGACGTTCCAGGTCCACTGGATACTGGGCTGACAGGTTAGCTTGGAAGAGTGTCCCCACTGGAGAACGTCAGGGCGCGGGTTATGAGAGACAAACAACCAATCTTGAGGGCAGGTGCTGGGCCCGGGCTGGTTTTCCATGGCAGCTCTCACTTGCTCCTCAAGTTCCCAGGAGATGGGGGCTAAAAGACAGGAGGCGAGCAAGATGGCCATGACCTTGGTCGCTCTCCCCTCCCTCTCCAAAAACTGACATGAGAGAACATCATGCTTGATGTTCCGAGAGCCAGGTCGGTATGAGAAGGCAAAGTTAAAGCAGGTGAAGAATAGAGACCACCGAGCCTGTCTGGAATTAAGCCTCTGAGCCGTCAGGATATGCTCCAGGTTTTTGTGGTCTGTCCAAATGTGAAAGGGCGGGGAGAATGCACAGGGGTGGAGCTTCTGGTCCTTGGCCAACCCCTGGGACAGTACAGCCCCTACCCCAACATCTGAGGTGTACACTTCCATGACGAACTGTTGGTCTGGGTGAGGTATCTGGAGGATGGGTCCAGAGGTGAACTGGGTCTTAAGCGTTTTGAAGGCTTTCTCCACCGTTGGAGTACACTGAAAAGGGATCTTAAAGGATGTCAGGCTGGTGAGGGGTGCAGCAACAGAACTATAGTTCCGAATAAATCATCTATAGAAATTGGCAAACCCTAAGAAATGCTGCAACAGTTCCTAGTTCTCAGGGACAGGCCAGGAGGTGATGGCAGAGACTTTAGCTGGGTCCATTTGGAAGCTGAGGGGACATCCCATTATTGCAGGATGCTTTGTACATAGTGGATATGTTCCTAATGAGAGCAGGAGAAGATGAGGATACCAGTTCAGCATGTCCCTGAGTATGTTGTTAACTAGAGCCTGGAAAACCGCTGGAGCGTTGGTTAGTCCGAAGGGCATAAGTAAGTATATGCCAAGTACTTGTAATGGCCGATGGGGTGTTGAATGATGTCTTCCACTCATCTCCCTCCCGAATGCAGACCAGGTGATAGGGGTTGCATAGGTCCAACTTGGTGAAGATCTTGGGCCCCTCAAGCAATTCAAAGGCCAAAGAGATGAGTGGAAGTGGGTATGGGTTCTTGACAGTGATGGCCTTACTGTCCCATCCTTCTTTCCCATGAAGAAGAACCCGGCCCCTGCTGGTGAGGATGATGGCCAGATGATGCTTGCTGCCAGAGAATCATTGATGTAGCACTCCATTGACTCCCTTTCAGGTGCAGATAGCGAGTACATGCATCCCTTGGGTGGAGATGTACCGGGTTGCAAGTCTATGGCAGGTCTCCCCCTGGTGGAGATTCACAAGACCTCAGGCTGCAGCAGCCCCTTGCACCCCAGACTGAAGACTTTGCAGAGCTCTGTTGGAAACACCTGGAAAGTCCTGCAGGCAGGTGTGGCTCTCTCCCATTTAGCCATCCCCCAGAGGTGAGCCCTTCTAATCATTTGGTTGATAGCGAAGGCTACCTTGGCTTGCTTGGAGGCGAAGGTGTGGTGGAAATGTGTGTGGTGGAAGAGCATTCCAGACCATTATAGCATTCTGGGGTGCCCATCCAGGGTTTGCTGACAAGAGGAGGTGGAATAACACGACATGTAGTGGACCCGGAAACTCTGGTTGGGAATGGCTGCCAGCCATCCACCTAGGTGGCTAGTGCCACTATTCCCTGTTCCTGAGTGGCTGTGGCTTGACGAATTGTCAAATTTTTGGTCAAATTTCTTATGTGTTCACATACTTGGCCAATGAAGCTGACTGTGATCTGATTGTGATCTGTTTTTGATAACCTCTCAGTCAATCAATATGGGCAGTGCTACAACATATTTTTCCTTGATTTTCTGTAGATAAATGTTACTGGCCTCTGAGTTGTAAGCACTTTGTCTACACACATACACACATACACACACACACACACACACACACACACACACTCAGTAACGCAGCTGCTGTGAGTGCAGATTATTCTATCAATGTCAAACTTCAATGACTCTTGTCATCTGATAAGGTTTGGTTGTAATAAATGACGGACAAGCAGCCAAGCTGAATGCAGCAGTTTAACCCTGTTTGCATGGCACAGCATGGTATCGGACGGCCAGCTCCTTCATCACTACAGTGTTCATGGTCAGAAACAGCACTATTCTCACATTCATCATTCGTTGCAACAGTTAAGGGCTTAATGACAGCTGTTAGTTGCCACATAGTGAACAGTGGTCCTGGTTCCAGAAGGTGGCATGTCCATAACAGCTGATGTTTGGTAAAATTTGAGAGGGAAATACCAGAAATATAGCTGTGACCACAACAATTCTGTCCAATAACTATTACCAACAAGTCCTTGAATGAAACAAGATGATCTCACAGAGGAATTGATAGCATTAGTCCATGCATTTCAAAACCATTACAAGTTACTGTTGAAAAATAAATCTGTTTTAAGATGTGACAATGCAAAAGTTAAGGTTTGTTTATGTTCAGGTGTTGCATCTCAATGGACAGAGCATTCAAAATCACAGGTCTGATAACTGTAGCTTTCTCCAATTAGAGAAGCAGTTGACCAATCAACTTTGCAAGCAAGATTCAGAATGGGGTTATCATCTTTCTTTATAGGTAGCTAGCTACATTAATGTAAAGTACATACAGAAAACTGGCAACAAACATGGACATGGGTGACACAACTGTACAGGTTGCTGTAATTTAACTTATAGAAACAACTCTTAAATCTGCATATTTCTTGATTGTTGTGGAAAAAGTCACTGCTCTGACAGCCACTACCACAGCCTCAACTGAAAAAGACTCTTCTCTCCCAGTAAGAAATGACCAAATACAACAAATACCATATGCTAGTCTGAATTAATGAGCTAAAACAAAAGGACAATTCAGTCTGATTTACAGGGTGGAACAAAATAATTTGTGAGTGACATTCAGAGGCTATCTTTATTTTAATAAACCAATCACTCTACATAATGTGGTCAAAACGTGTTTACAATCTATATTAATGTAGCTTTATTTTAAATTCTAAGTGGGATATAAGGCTTTCAAAAACCCCAAATACAGGCTGTAGTTTGTAAAATTTATTTGACCTCCAGGATATTCCTACTTGATGGAATTGTGATGACTGTGATGATGCCATACAGGAACTTTTTCACTTTAAAGCTCCTGTATTTCAAGGAGAGACTTATTTGTTGGAGTCATTCTGGGGGCAGAGGTGACAACAGAAAGACACGCTGCATCATCATGGTTTCAGCAACACTCGGCCGCTCTTGTTTGAGCTTATAATAGCCCTCTGCTCTTTTATGAAGCAATATTACTCAATGCTCTGAGACTTTTTTGAACATCTGTATAATGTCTTTTGTGTTTATTAAGCCCTCACAGATTACCTTCTCTTTCCCCTGGTGCTTAACCTGCTTCTTTTATATATCGTGACCATGAAAACAGTTTCTCTTTTCTTCTCACTCTCTGCACTGTATAATGATTATTGAGGCCTGCGAGCTGCTGGAATTTAATTTCTCCACATAAATCTCCACAATAGGAAAAGGAAATTAAAGTTGCCATTACTGTCGGCAGTATTATCGTATCCTCACTTAACCTGCCATTCAGGAGGAATGAAACATTTATACTGCAGCCCCTCCTTTCTCCTCAGCCCTCGTGTATCGTCTGTGATCTCAGTGTGTGTGTTGGTGTGTATGTGTGGGGTTGTATGTGTGTGTGCATGTGTGGAACAGAGAGTAAAAGGATGAATGGAAGGATATTGATATTTGAGAAGTTTATATTTCATCCAAGACAATCCATTATGTCCATACCTTTATGGAGGGACCACAGTGCACAGTATCTACATTACAAATCTGTACTGTACACACACACAAAATGCATGAAAAGGTTGGAATTTTTGCTGAAAAATCACATTTCTTTTCAGTTGTGTAATCTTAATCTTAAACACAAAACAATTTTTGCACACAAGATGTCTGTGTATTTGCAATCTTTGTTTTGCTTTTGTTACTTCATCTATCATTCCTACGAGCTAATGTTCTCAGTAATCCCTGACCAGCTAATAATAACACTCACACACACATGCACGCACACATGCATGCACACACACACACACACACACACACACACACACACACACACACACACACACACACACACACACACAAAAAATCAATTATCCTGGCCCTGACCAGGAGTGTCTCATTATTTCATAGGCAATAACCTGAATAATAGAGTAATAAAGAGCAATTTATTTGGAGAGGGGGAAGCGAGGGAGGAGGGATGAGCAGAAGATGGATGTGTTCAGATAGACAGATCTAATTAGCCTCATCCGAGCTGCAGCTAGCTACTCCGCTCAGGCTAATCCGAACGTTATAGCTAATGACCAGCAATCCAAACCTCCTCCTCCTCCTCCTCCTTCTCCATCAGCCTCGGGCTACAATAGCCTTGCTTCTTTGATGTGGGGATGGACAGACATCCAGTGTGGATGGATGGAGCGACCAACAGTGACCACAATGTGTTAGTACAATATTATGTTTCATTAGGTCTTTATTCTGTACCTACGGTAATGAATGGTGTTTGTTGGTCAATGTATTGTAGTTTAGAACCTATTTAATGCTTTTGAAACTTTATGTTGCATTTGTAATTTAAATTTCTTCTGGGATTACACTGCTTAAAATGCATACAGTATTCTTAAAAGCGCTTATGATACATCAGTGTTATTCAATAGGAAATTTTTAGTAAGAGAATAATAATTTTTATTTGCTGTGATATCCTACATTCATATAATTTCACTATAATGGCTACAGTATGAAGTACAGATTTATTTATTTTATGTCATCACATTCTGTTGCAGTATTTATCTTATCTTATATCTGATATGGTCTCACTGGTCTGGTCTGTGATATGTGACACGCAATAGTAAAATGACTTTATGGGATTTTAATGGTGCTCATGTTATTTTTATAATGATTTACGATATTACAGGTATCTCAGGTACATGGAATAGTTAGTGTACATCAATCTTTGTTTTCACTATTGTGTCTCACATCTCAATAGTGTTGTATATGAATAAAAAAATTATATCTTCACTGTAAAATATAGTGTGCCTATAGTGTACAATTGTAAGAGGTTTTTTTTTTCGGCACTTATCTAAGTATAATTCATGCAGTATTCCTACTGAGAAGTAATGTACTGAAGCATGCTGGTGGCATTTTCATGACCTTAAAGTAGTATATGTTATTATTCTCACTTTCAAAATGAGAAAATGTTACTATTGTGAGAAGTGGCTCAAGTACTGTGGTCATATAACTTGGTACCCACACTCTGGGATCAACCATGTAACTATGTATTAAATCAATGTGTGCTTGCGATGAAAATGTCACTAGTCCTGAATAACTGCAGGTGCTGATGTTTTATTTTGAAAATGTTAATTTTAAGATTAATATCTTATGTTGTCCATAGCTCAAAACAACTGAAGCTTCTAAATAAATATAACTTTTTTGATTTTAAATAATATATTTCTTCCCATACTTCAAGTTTTATTACAAGTTTAATCATATGTAAATGGCAAGTGATTGATCTGTTTTTTGGTCAAATTGGACAAGCATTGCAACAGCAAAGGTATAGAGAGTTATTAATGCAAAATGCAAATAATTATTTAGTGGATACATTAATAAGCAAAAGTAAGTTTATCAGAACCCTTGAGTGCGAGTACATTTATAGTGCTATTTACCTATTTATTTATTTCTATAGTGTGAATCCAATAGTTGATTAATATTCGTCCCCTGTCTCGTGCAAAATGTGAGGAGTGAAAAGTCAACTGTATACTGGCAAATGCAGCCACACACAGACTATGTATGTAGAAAACATACACATTATTAATATCATTACCTTCGCTGTTTGTTTGTCATGACCCCTCTGTTCATTGACACACTGGGCATGATTATTTGTTTGCACTGTACATTTGACATTGCACAGACCATATGTACCTATGTAATTAACATCTCTGATTTAGAGAGATAGCAGAAAAAGTCATCTCATCCTTAAACGAGGGCGAAGAAAATGAAAACAGGAGAGAGGAAAACACGCTGGCCTTTGGACTACTGCCATCACTGAATTTACATCTGTTTATTCTCTCCCTCCGTGACCTTTCTGTCATATCTGGATGGCCGGGGTTCACTGACCCCACTTGCTCTCATCTCATATCACCCCTAAACTGCCTCCATCATTTTATTTTTCTCCTCTGACCAGAATTAACATCTCCCTCCTTCATTCTCTTCTTATGTGTAGGAGCTAACGAGTCACTAGACAGGGTTCAGGCAACTTGTCTTCCAGGGTACATGTTTTACATTAAACATAACGCCACGACCTGGACCACTTGGGATTGTTGTGAAGGAAGAGCTGCCATGTCTTTTCTAGCAGCAGCTGCATTTGAATAGTGTTTAGACTCAGAAGCTGTCGCCTTTCTTTCTGCTACCGCACCTACCTCTTTTTCCTCCACTGTGAATCTGTCCTTCGATAAAAGCCACGTTAGCCCGACATCCAGAGTAATTTACTGGAGATTGTGGCGCGATGGCTAATTCAGATCCTTTCAAATGCTAATGCCCACACTCTTACCACCGCGCTGGCAACTCTTTTTTTATTGCTAAACATTCTCATTACAATGCAGAGAAGAATGTGTGTACAACTCTTCTCGCTTTATGTTCTTGCAAGTCTACCTGTGTATGTGTGTGTGAAAGAGAGAGTGGGTGCATATGTGCATGTGTGTGTGCCTGCAAATATGTGTGTGTGCTAATGAATGAGAGCAGCGCCACAAGGGGGAGTTGAAAGGTGGTGATTTGACACTTTCTCTAAAAAAACATATCCAAAAGATAGACAGAGGACAGGAAAAGGCGAAGAAGGAGTTGGAGGAGGCTGTGGATCATGAGGATGAGACTGGGAGAAGGAGAAATATTAAAAGTCAGAGTAGGATAAACAGTGAACCAAGAAGAGGTGGGAAAGAAAAACAGATCAGTGCAATGGTGAAAAAGAGGGTACAGGAAAAGGAAGAATGGACTGAAGGATGAGGGGAGAAAAATGAATAGGAGTTGAGAGGTAGGTGGATAGATGTTTGTGCGTGTCTTCACCCTCCACAGAATAGACACACACACCACAGAGACTTGCAGAAGTGAGGCTAGGCAAGAACTCCAGCATCTGAGATGTGGAGACACATGAGAGACAAAATGTTTTGTCAATTTGAAAAACAAAATTGGAAATAAAAAGTACACATGTATAACTGTTGATGGTGAACCTTGAAAAACTAACAACATTACTAAAACTTAAATGTAAATAAAGTAAAGTATGTAAAAAAAAAAGTAAATAAAAACATTCCAAAAACAAACAAACAAAAACCACCTGAAAACATCCATCCATCCATTTTCTATGCCGCTTATCCCTTTCGGGGTCGCGGGGGGGGCCGGAGCCTATCTCGGCTGTCAACGGGCGGGAGGTGGGGTACACCCTGGACCGGTCGCAGGGCACATACACACAACCATTCACACTCACACCTAGTGGCAATTTAGAGTCACCAATCAACCTAATGAGCATGAGGAAGCCAGAGTACCTGGGGAGAACCCACGCAAACATGCAAACTTCACACAGAAAGGACGACCCGGGAATCGAACCGGGGCCCTTCTTGCTGTGAGGCACGTGCACTACCTGCTGTGCCACCGTGCAGCCCCACCTGAAAACAGTTCCTTTAAAAACATTCTTCAGTACATTTTTGGACCATGACTAATTTTGTGTGTAAAACTTTCATCTCTGTGTGTATTTATTCCACAACGGTGGTATTTTATACCAATTGTCACGGTATGTCTACTTTGCTGTTATACTAAACTGAAAGTCAACTTACTTCCCTTGTTCATTCTAGTCAAACTTATTCACAGAAGATTTTATCTCGTCATTATCGGCTAAATGATTGAGAATGTAGCTTTACAGAAAGTGTCTGCTCTTCTGGTTTGATTGTATCAATTTCAGGAATCCATCCAGATTCATTTTGACGCCACGTCAAATCAAATTCAATTTGATGGTAATGTGAAGGACAAATAAATACATCATTTTTATGTCATCAAACACATCACTTGGTAAGTTAGCTGCTGAGGTGTTAGTCATATACTAGGCTTTTAGCTAGCTAGCTTACTAGTTTTAAAGTTTAAATAAAAACATGCAGTTTAAATAAACATGCAATCTAGTTGAAATACAACTGTCTTTTGATGTGAGGACATAGAGGCAGCATTTGCTCTAGCCAAGGTCCATGAGCAGCATTCGTAGACTCATTACTTAAACAGTGTTGTTGAGCACTGGCATTATGATCTGAAAACTAAAAGAAAACTGTTCAATTTTAAGTTACATATTTTGTACTATGTTTATTTGTCTTATATTTTTAGTTATTTACAATGATCTATTGTTCTATGTATTTATATTGTGCCAAATTCTTACTTTATTTTAATATGAACACAATTTTTTAAGGTCTTCTGGCCTAAAGTTATGTATTTAGGTGTTGATTGTTTTGGTTTTATTGTTATTTATATTTTGAAAATTACATGGTTTTTAATAATTTTTTTTTTAATTTTTTAAATTCTACTAATGTGAATGAAAAATGTTTTTCTTTTTTTTATTATCTATGATGTAATGGTGATAGGGCTGGCCAACTGGACGAATATATCAGCTATCAGCAATCACAGGAGTCCATCACCGGTTGTTAGTTGTTAGTAGTTAATTTAATGTTTTGCCTCTGAGGGAAGAGTGAGGGTTAACAAGGTTAACAGGGCAATTAAACATGTCTTAATTCAGTGAAAAAGTGACACTTTAATTCAGAAGGCGTGCTCTTATATTCTTCTGTAGTTTGAACCAAGAGGACATAGCATGATGCCTAGTGCATCACAGATTCACTCTTTCCATCTGTCTACCTTTCACAACTAAAGCCGTAGACATATACACTGCCAAATTTCACCTCAGTAGGAGGTTAACATCACTCAGAACATTTCACTAACAGACAGCTCAGGAAAAAAATTCTATTCTATTATTATTAAACTATTAACTTTAATTGTAACTTAGGGATTCCAGTGGCGTACTGGATATGCAACTCATAAACAATGTCTACATTTTAATTCCAACAAGAACCTTCACTGGATACTATACACCTGTCTCTCCCCATTCCCTGTCTGGTCAATACAGCTAAGATTGTGTTATCCACTCTAAATCTGGCATCATGTATACGTACAATGTTTCAGGTTCGGGAGTGCAAAGTGGTCAAAGTTGAGGCAGCAGAGGCCAAGACATCTTCAGTTTTATTGCCTAGTATGGGTCAAGCACCCACCACACTGGTTCCTACACTTCCCATAATGCAACTTTCTTTCAGTCGAACTTACCTGCCTTTTAAATGCATCTGTCTCCAGTTTTTCAGGCAGGTCTTTTGTTAGAGATTTGTTGTCTTCAACCCAGAGTCAAAATCACTCGCCAGTTTCTCACTTGACAAATTTTCTTTAATTTGTCTCCTCCAGAATTGCAGAGGACATATGTTTTGAGAAGCCGAGTCATCCACGCCATGATGAGCAAATTTACTTTGACATGTAGAAATGCCTGATTAATAAATGAAATTGAACAAATCATCATCTTGCCAGTGACCCCTAATGGGCCCCCCATCCCACGTACACCTAGTGTTGCACTGCTCAAGCCAAACCTGATGTGTATTGACAGTGCATCAGGTTGTAGGTTGGTTTGGGGCCAGGTTCAGTTTTCAACTTTGGCAGAAACAGCTGGATTCAGTTAGAGTGGATCTGTTGGGCTCGAATGCAGGCTGAGTTCGAATCTCAGTAAACTCCACTTTGTATAAGTCAGACTTAATGTGCAGTGGCATTTGGGACAATCTACCAATTTCAACACTCACACCCTTCACAGATGATTTCACATTGATTTAGAAAGTCTGCCAAAAAAAAAAGCATGTTCAAAATCTGCATACTTTGATGAATTGGCCTATGTGCTCAGCTTTTCGTGTGCCTCATTCAAGATCATGTTGTTCCACTTTAACAGTAACATCTTGGTCTTATGGTGCATTAATGATCCCCCACACCTGGAAAATTCCAAATGTGCTAATGTATTCACCTTCAAATGGGCTAAAAAAAACAAATGCAACATTGGCACCTTGAAGTTAATAATATCTCCAGTCCACAGCTCTGGTGTTGCCACTTAGCACTATAACTGGCCTCCCCCCCCCACCCCCCCCACCCCCCCCCCACCCCCTCAGGACACTCTGTTGCTCCCTGCCACTATCACCCCCCTACCCGCGCCCCCATCACAGTGAATTGGGTGCTAACTAACCCTCCTTTAATTAACTGATGATTAGGTATTAATATCTGGCGCAGGTTCCAGGCTTGCAGTTGTTGCTTTAATAAGTGGATTAGTGTGAGCCTCTCATTGCTCTCTCTCTCTCTTTCTCTCCAGCTAAGAGATATCCATCCTCCACTCCATTTCACCCTCCTTCCACATTCATCCCTCTTGGCTTTCTCTGGCAACTGTTCAAAAGTAGAATTTTCCTGCTAACAAGATTGTTCTTGTGGTCAGAGTGGATGGGCAGAATTACATGCAATTCAATATGCCTTTCACACAGCTGATGAATAATGCTGGGCTTTGATTTAGATGTTATCAGAAATGCAATGTAGATAGAGTGCCCTCTTGGACAATACCTCAATAAAAAGGCCATGGGTTAGGGTAATTTGTTTTCTCCTGGTATCTAGTAGCATGGGCTACTTAACATCCTTCTCATGGTGATGCTGCCCTGAATTTCCAAGGAGATAAGCTTGTTGAAAATAAAAATGGTAAAGAAAGGTTTATCAAAAAGAAAAGACATAAATAGTTGTTGTGCTTGCCCTTCATGACCATGGCTCAACCTGAATTTGAAATTGTCACAAAAAGTCAGTGTTGCTCACTTGGCAACTGTAAGAAGCAAACACTCAAATTCAGGGTCAAAGGGTCAAAAACAAACAAGGTGGTCCAAACAGGCAAACAAATTGAAGTGAGACAGGACTGTAAAGGCCATGGCAAAGTCTTCTGCCTGTGCCTCTTGAGGTAGTCCACTTTGGATTTTAGGTGTGTTTTAGGATCATCACCATGTTGTAGAAGTCATCCTCTTTTCATGTTCAGCTTTTGTACAGATGTTGGGATGTTTGATTCCTGAATTTGTTGGTATTTAATTGAATCCATTCTTCCCTCTATAAGTGAAATGTTTGTGCTGCCACTGGCTGCAACACAAGCCCAAAGCATGATTGGTCCTCCCCTGTGCTTAATAGTTAGAGAGGTTTTCTTTTCATGAGATTCTGCAACCCTTTTTTTCCTCTAAACATACCTTTGCTCATCGGCCAAAAAGTTATATTTTAACTTTGTTCACAGGACTTGTTTCCAAAATGCATCAGGCTAGTGAGGATGCCAGAAAGGTTGTCTTATCACTCGTCCATGAAAGTCATGTTTGTTTTGTTTGTGCACCACTCCAGAGTCAGCTAAATGTTCACAAAAATCTTTGGCAGTCAAATGGGGGTTTGATATGTCTGTCAATGACTCAGGTTTCCTGGTCTTCCAGACCTCAAATTGACCTCCACTGTTCCTGTTAATTGCCATTTCTTAACTGTATTATGAACTGAGGAAACGGCTACATGAAAACACTTTGTATCTTCTTATAGCCTTCGCCAGTTTAGTTGACCTCACTTTAAATTTCACTCAATGGAGTGCTAGGAAACTGCCATGGCTGCTGATTGACAACTGATACAACTCATGAAGACATAAGGAACACTTATAGAGCCTGCTCCTGAGATGGTTTGTATATTCCATCAGTGTATCACACCTCTTTAATACATCACTGGTGCTGAAAAGCTCTCCACAAAGGATCCACCTGTGCTCCTCTGGCAAGCCCCTTCTCTCCTCAAGACAGAGTGCAGGCTTATGTCAATTTCCTGTCTTCAAAAAGAGCATGCCCCCTTTTGGGTGAAAACAAGCACTGTAAGCAGCTAAGTAGCAGTAAGTTGAAAAAAACTAGTGACACCATGTCTAAAAGCTGCTGTGTCAAATTTTAATTAGTTGGTTAATTATTCACATAATTGGGGTGGCCTACCTTCTAATAATGAACCATGTAAACACTACTTAAAGTAAAGTAGGAAGCGGGGCTAAAAACTACTGCTTTCTATTTCTCTCAGCTCGTAATAAAAGGTCATGTAACAAATGCAAACAGGGATCAAACACAGCGGGTCCACTTTGCCACAGTGATCTAATTAGTTACTGACTAATTTTACTGACTAATTTCTGTCTCAATGACAGAAAAAGTGACAGATGTCAGAAATATATTAACTGGAGATTCAGTGAGGCAGTTGTATATATCAGGTTTGTCAACTTTGATGGAGACAGACTGAAAGGACACTCATCAACCGCTGTTCCTATATTTTGCCCATTACTGAACAGCAACAACATAATTGTTCACCTAGCTGGCCATAAGATTTGGGCTCCTCAAAGCTTAAAAGCAAAACAGTTTTCTTATTTCATGGTTTTTTGGTTGGCAAAGACCTTGAAGTTTGTATTCACTGCCAGTCAAATTGCTCTGCTTTCAACCAAAAGGGGTCAACGAATGACACAAGGGTAAAGTACCCAGATGTGCTGCTCTCATCTACGCATTTTAGGAATTGAGACATTCTTCAAAATGGTGCACTGGGATCCATTTCCAGGTCACAGGCAGGGGGGTGGAGGAGAGAAGGAGAGGAGGAGGCACAAAATAAATACACTCAGGAGGGGAGGATAACAAGGAACAGGTGAAACCAATCTGGGCGTGGCAGACAAACTGGGGAATGTACACACAATGGCAGGAAGTGAAGTGATCTGCAATGAGACAAAAGGTATGTAACAAAGTAAAACAGGAAACACTGAATGAATGAATTCACCAATGAAAGCATGGCCTAAGAAGCAGAGTGGGATATGACATAATTAGCAGATCATACTTATAAAACAGGCATAAAATATCAGCGTGAAAAGCAAAACAAAAAACCCCGACAAAATCTGACAGGCAATCAGGGATCTGTGTAACATACTCATCAATATAATATAATATAACTGATCAGACACAGTCTATTCCACCCTAGGTAAGCTGCTGTTGACAGCCCAGAGGTGAAAGCATAAGTGTGTGATGTTTAAAGATTCTGATTTCTTCTTTCTAGTCATTGATAGCTGTTGCCATTATTTCAAACATGCTTTAATTATAAACTTTAAGACCACTAAGAACACCTTCCTGTCACGAATTGGTAGTGTTAGAACTATTACCAAAATTGGCATGCAGATATCTTAGTGGGGACTTTTGGGGCAGAATGGATATTGTAGATATCTGTTACAATGATTCCCACTTTCATGGAGCAACATCGATTTGCTACCACAAGAACACCGTTCAATGAAAACTCCCAATCTTCACCATAATGCATGATCGAGGTCTTACTACGCACTTTAGGTGGATCTAGTCAACCTGCCAGGAGGAGTACATCAAAGTATAGAAGCTGTCATTTCCTGTTGCCAGTTGGTGGCACTATAACTATGACTGAACTATGACTATAACTATTGGCCTGTAGTTGTCCTCTTAGTTTCTTATCAAACTTTTCAGCAAATTTTACAATGTGCAGTCAAGTGCCAACAACTTCCTGTTTTAATGATGAAATAAGGAAATTCTATTCCAGGCCACGGACATGGCTTTCTTAAACTCAAAAGCTTTTGTGATTTAGCACCGTCTTTAGATTACAATGATCCAGCGTGAAGTTATCTAGTTAATTCTCTGTAAATGGTGAAAAGGAAAAAATTCAAAATGACTGACTTCCTGTTGGGCTTAGGTTATGGCACAATGAAGATTTTTATAGGTTTAGACATGATACACAAGACTTCCAGTTTTTGTACATTTAGGTGAAATGTGTCATGAGTGATGCTATGTAGGGGGTCTACTGGCCCCCTTTGCCATATCCAACCTGGTGTTTTACTGTGAAGAAACAAAAGAAGGAAAAAAAATCTGCATCTCTTCTCCAACAATGACCTTTAGGGCAGTATTTCTGTTGAAAAGGATCATAAAATACCTGCGATTTTCAACAGCACATAACTGGGCTTCTTCAAACCCTTTAAAGCCAGAGGCAGGCAAATGTTCTTTTAGAAAAACACTTGTAATGTTTAGCAGGTGTTAAAAGGGATTTACAGGAGAGAAAAATACATTTTCCAGCATATTAAAGCAAGCCACCTGCATCTCTTAGCAGGTCCAAGGAGCAGCTTTCAGGGAGCACACTCCAGTTTAATGAGAGTATGATTGAGAAAGGCACTTCCAGCCAGCATCAGAGGAGACCACAACAAAGTCTATGTGTTTATTCAAGTATTTACAGCTGGCCTGCAATGGCAAAGACAGCTCTTTATATGTGACCTTATGGCAAAGGATTAAACTAATATGGACAAAGTGAGGAGTGAGGGAGGAGTGATCACAGCAAATTGGTTATGCTCTGCCTTAACAATTTTCTGATTTTGTGATATTCATGAAGGAACAAATTTTTATCACAGTTGCTCATGATTATTTCACATTTTGAGAGATCATTAAAACAATTTTTAAAATGGTGTCCAAGTCATTCCAGCATGTATTTGTTCACATTTTAAAGGAAGTAATAATCATACTGGAGCAAAGTCATATTTGTCATTTACACCTTGTATGCATTCTTAAAATACATTTTTAAGGCCAGAGACGAGACTTGGGGGCTGGTGAGGAATTTACTGGTCAAAGGCTGAATGCTTGTGTGGCGTAGGGAGAAGGGGCAGTACAGAGAAATGTAAGGGAGGAACACCAACAATGCCACCTGAGGAATTATGCCCCAGGAAATACTACCTCAGCACATGCTGATAAGGAAGTGAAACTGATAGGACACAGGCTCGCTTCTGAAACAGGACATAGACGTTTCCAAATGAACCAAATATTCTTTATTGACTATTCAAAATTAAGCAGGCAGGGACTGGAACTGCAAAAGAGAAAATAATTCACAAATCACATCAAATCAATAAGGGAGATTAGAAATACTTTTATTACTATTTTACTATTTAAAAACACGCCTTAATAATGCAACCTAAAAATCAGTGGATCCATGGTAAAATATTTAAAACCCAGTCCAACATAAACTAAGCAAACTGAGAATACAGGGGGCGGAGGCCACTAGTGGAGAGGCAGACTACACTGAGGGGTGCCTAGGGGTGCTACCACTACTCACCTCAGTGAAACACAGCAACACAACAACCCTCACAACAGATATAGTGTAGCCAACAACTGTGCCCCAGTGCTTTTACTCACATCTATTAGGTGTAGGAACCTCACCCGGGGTGCCTAGCCTCCCCAACAACATGGCGCACCGCCTCACTAAAAGAAAAGAACTAACAACAAAATTAACAAATACAGCAACCCAGTTAGTTTAATACTCAAAACAATAACTCAAAATAAACAATACCAAGGCAAAGAAATAACAAAAAACAAACAAACAAACAATACACTAAAGGCAAAACAGCAGCAAAAAAGGCCTACAAAGTAAAGAAACTATGGTTAATGCGGCTCACGACCTGTATAAAATGGATGCCATAACCCTACTCACCACCTTCAACTGGGGGGGAGTCACTATTCTGTGGACCACCCACCTCTACAGGAGGAAAGAGGAAAATAAACCATGTACAAAGATTAAAAGGTTACTATCAAATAAAAAACGGCTTCCCAACCTACCTGTCAACACACCAAACAATAGGCCACCATATGCATCAGGAGCAGGAGTCAAAGGGAGTGCTCATCTGCTCACGGGTGCTTTATATGGCCTTACCCTGATTGGAGGGAGTGGTTTGGGAGGATTGCAGCCTGGAAGTGCATTCACAAACACTTCTCAAGAGGTAATGCATGTACTCCACTACACTTATACATCAGCAGCCAAAACATTAAGGGGCAAAAACTGCCAAATCTGCAGTCTTGGAGGCTAAAATTAGGCATTTGTAGGCCAACAGACAGCCGACTTTAACCTTTCAGGATGACATGTCAGGACATCTCCAGTCTGCAGCCAACACTTCTGATTGCTGAAAGCTTTCAAGGATATAATTAGTGAGGTCTGTGTGTGGAGTGAAGGAACAAGAATTGTATTTTTACGATCCTGTCTGTCAAGTTTTGCAAGAACTCCGTACTTAATGGGTCTGTTCACCAAAATTCCAAACAAACTTATTTTCTCACTGTAGTGGTATCTCTCCTCACAAATAATTTTGGTTTAATTTTTCCAGGTTTTGAAATATGTTTCTCTGACACTTCTTTGACCACACCAACACAACACAATGAAAGTAAATGGAACTCTTTTAGTGACAAATTGTAACGTTACATTTTGGACATTTCAACACCTACATTAGTTTTCACAAACGGTGTCTGTGGTTACCTTGGATCAGTGCTTCCCAAACTGTTCATGTAAAGGCTACCTATAGCTTGTTACAGCTGACGTCTCACCTAAAGTAAAAACCTTTTCTGCAAACATCAGAATTTATTACTGGTTTGAACAATGCTGTTTGGTAAATAAACTGACCATGAGATGAGATGTGTCATGATCTGTCTGGTTCATTGAGGCAGCACATCACAATGCCTGCGGAAAAAGAAAACCTCTGTTTCAAAACCTGGGGTAAGTCAAGGTATAGGGCTCAATGAGACGCAATCAGGTGAGAGCACAGTCAGAGGAGCACAAACGGTGCTGCAGATCAGGCACTTGGTTGAAGATTTGATAACCAGCAGCACCAAAACATTTTACCCAATGGAGTCGGCAGCCTTAATCTTTGTTGTCTTTGGTTTTGTACCTGTGATGTTTGTGTGTTTGTGTGATGTGTGCTCAATCAGAGTTGGATCATCATCCACTTAAAATGTTCTTTATAGTTCTCTAGCATACTTTCTTCACTCACTGGTACCAAAGCATATTGTCCTTCAACTTTCACTGCACCCTTCACCCCTTATGGTTTTTAGAAACCACTGCTTTTTGAAATCAACAAACCGTGCTATGAGCACTTTACATTGTTTTTACTTTTTCAATAGTTTGTGATTCCACTGACATAGATGTTAAATGTTGTAATGAATGATCCACAGTACAATTTGGAAACACAGAAAGGCTAAAATTATCATGAAACATCTGAAAATGAATGTTGACAATACTTTATTAAATGTGTGTTACACAATAATATATTAAATCAATAATACTATATTATTGCACCCAGAGTCGTTGTTTGGATTGTGCAAACTCTGCAACTGCACAGGGCCTCGCGCCACTAGGGGGCTTCGCACCTGCAATCCTGCTATTTTTTATTATTATTATTATTTTTTATAAATACATTAGTTATATATGATTTTGCCTGTCTCTGTCAAGTTCACATTAAAAACAAACAAATAAATAAAAAATAAATCCACAAATTAAGCGGGTTTTTCGTTGTCGCTATGTCATTAGGCCTCACTGAAGAAGGAAGAGAACACGACCAATTTCACAAGCACAAATCAGGGTTTCTTCAAAGGGATTGAAGGAACTTTCCCTAACTGTGAGACTCAGGATCCTATTGATTTTTCCAGTAATGGTGGCATTGGGTGAGCAAAGCTTTTTAAAGTTGAAACTAATTAAAAACTATTTGTGCACCTCCATGTCACAGGACAGACTGTGCGGGCTTGTCCTGCTATCAGTTGAAAAGAACATTGCATCCAAACTGGATTATAAAGATCTTATTGCTGAGTTTGCGGCCAAGAAAGCAAGGAAAGTGACTCTGACATGATCAGTTTCTGCGCAGTTTATGCATGTGAGTCCGTCTCATTTGTTAGTTACAGTGCAGTAAATATGTTGTGTATAGTTGTAATGAAAATGAACGTATAATATACGTTCATTCATAATATTTCATGAATGAAAAGTGTCCTAACCTACTTCTTTAAAATGTCAAGTTGCCAAAAATAAAATGACTGAGCTGACTGGATGTAAAGCCACTTGATGCACAGTTGATTTTTCCCCCCTTTGAAATAAATAGCAAAAAGTCTATGAGACTATGTGTATGATTATGCTGTATTATTCTACTTGATAAAAACATATTGCAGCGAGATTATGCGTGCAGTAGAAGTGGAATAGCTGTGTCCATGTGACTGTTATTCATGCACAATTGCGCATCCATGTCAAAGTTCAGGGCCTCGCATTTCAAGTTCACACAGGGCCTGGCACCCCCCTGCGACAGCCCTGATTGCACCATTATTATGCAAGGTTTTTGTGTTGTTGTTAAACTTAATCGATTTCACTATAATAATCAAAAAGCACATATATATCTGTGGTGTTGCATTATATGAATTGGATCAGATCTGTTTTGTTTGTGTTGAACAGCACAGGTTTATAATGCTATTCCTATCATAGGGGGCAGTACTTGATCTTCCTCTCTCATCTCCATCACTGTCACTCCTTCTTTTTCTCTCAGTCTGGCCAACTTATCCCATATATCTTCCTTTCCCAAAGCTGAGCTTCGATTGAATTTGATTCATGTTAGCTAGCTAGCTAGAATTAGCAAGCTAGCTAGCCAATTCTCTCAAATGAAACTAACTTGCTGACATCATGATGGATGGCCACTGTTTAAAGTCGTGTGACTGCACAGGAGCTACTCATCAGGTGATGTCTATGCATAAATGTCATTGAACTATAAGCAGCCCCTTAGTTAAATTTTCTCACACGCTATTAGCATTATCAAAGACCACTGTGTTGAGTTCTGTAGCAACAACTCATCATCCACTAGCAAAGAAAAGATCATGCTCCTCTGAAAATAAGCTCAGCCAAAATAAGTTTGGGCTGAGCCCACCCTAGAGATGTGACCACACATCTAGAAGCTTGGAACAGAACCACTGTACTTTTGTTTTTAGAAGTGTGAGTTGAGGTGGCTCAGCATCTCATCGGAATAGCTCCTGGATGTCTCCCACTGTAGGTTTTTGCTGCATGTCCAAGTGGAAGGAGTCCCTGAGGTAAACCCAGAGAAGGGATTATATATGTCATCTGGCCTGGAAACACATTGCGATCCCTCAGGAGGAGCGGAGGATGTGGCTGGGGTGGAGGGTGTATGGGTTACATTGCTTAGCCTGCTGCCTTCATGACCCAGACCCGGAGGAGCTAATTAGCAGATGTTAGCTTGCTAATATGCTGAACCGAATAGGTGAATATGGTAAGAATTAAACCTGCTCAACATCAGCATGTTAACATTGTACCTGAGGGCATGGTAGCATATTGATATTATCTTTTAGCTAGTTTTGTCTTTTATTTTTGGGTTGGTTTTTTTGCAGTTTGGATGAACTGACCCTTTAACGGTGGTATTTTTAGAAGGCTTTTAAATTACATGTCCCAATGCATTTAATCAACCACTGAGGTGTATGCATAGATCTCAGCATGACTCCACTGTAGGGGCAAAAAAAAAAAAAAAAAAAAAGAAATCACTTTTACCCATCTCGTTTGTTGGCTGTTCGATCATTTGGATTAGACCTACAACACAGTTGCACCTCCACACACCTCATTCAAATCTGTCTTTCTCCCTGTCTCTCTTTTTTTCTTTTTCCTTTTCCACCTCTCCCTCTGTCTCTCTCTCTCTCTGGTCTTGCATAAATGCCAACTCCCCTACCTGAAAGCCTTTTGCGCTGATTTACGAGGAGTTTGCACCATTCACATTATAAATCTCTCACCCCTGTGACACTCCTCTGCTGCTATTCATCCACAATTTTTTATTTTGTCTGTTTTGTTACAGAGTACTTTGGACTAGGGCCAAGGAAAGGCACTCTGGGATTATCAAGAGGTTTAACAGGAATGAAGTGTGAATTACAACCAAGTAGCTCCAGCTCTGCTGCAGACCACAGTAAACCTGTGCCCATGTCCTTTTGTTTTCTTTCTCAGATAATTTCTCACTTTATACTGAAATGGCAAATAAAAAAAAGATTCCAACACCATCAGACAACCCACAAATGTTGCGCAGGGTTGCTATTGTATGTAAAACTGAATGAATTTCCTTCACGCCTTTGAATGTTGTGAAAATATGGATTAGAAATAGTTGGATTATGTCATGATTTTAAAGGCAAGACAAGTTCCATTCATGGCTAGGGCAAGGCCTTTCTGTGTAGGAGTTTGCATGTTCTCTCCATGCTTGGATTTTAGCAACATTTTTAGCAAACTTTGTGCATTTATTTATTTATTTTTAATTTTCTTTTTACACATTTGGCAGAGTAGAATAAATGTGACATAAATAATTTCAGTCACTGGTCACATCTTTTGGTGAAATGAGTGTAATGTAACATAATGAAACATGTTAACACAAGCCCAGTATCAAAGGTCTTCATTCACTATTTCAGATGAGGAATGGTTACCTGGTTGCTCATATGTGGTGGCGGCATGCTGGAAAGCAACTGATGGAAATGACGGTGGATTCGAAGCTGTGGGAGGTTGTCTCCTCTCCCTCCCCATCTGGATGCCTTTATTTCCGGGGTCCCAACTACCTGTGCTGAGACTTGGCTTTAATCACTCAGTGAGGGGCTGTCTGCAAAGGTCAGGTCCATTGATTGAGTGCAAAAAGGGAGAGTTCTCATCTTTTATGCTGGGCGTGGTGATATCTCTATAATTCTCTATAGGAGACTTGGTTGTTTCGAGGGTGCTTCGCATTTCCACAGACATTGGAGATGTTCTCTTGGGCTACTGTTAAATCATGTTGGAACACCGCTTACAGAATAAATCAATTCAGCTTTACAGTGGCAGTGTGTAGTATTTAGTGGCATCTAACAGTGAGATTGCAAATTTCAAGCAACTGAGTGCTCCTTGCTGCCCCATCACCTTCTAATAAGAAAAAAATGGTGGCAGCTAAAAATGTAAAAACTCTCTGCTACTGTAGAAACAAGATGATGCCAGTAAAACAGTGTGTCCACATGGTCTTTTGGATTTTAAGTTCATGTTTGGGTATTGCAGTCTGTAGCTTTATTCCAGACCAACACAGACACATAGCTTCATTAATTACACTACAGGATTCTTCTTAAAGCAAGTGCGGCTAGCTGTAATGGGAAAGCAAAGATAAGTAGGGGTTTCTGGAGAAATTAGTACGTCTAAAGATGGTAAACAGTTAAAATAAAATAAAATAAAATAAAATAAATAAAATAATAAAATAAATACACACCAGCAGTGTTTGAGTAGCATCAAAACACCTGCCCAAATGCCAACAGTGTTATCAGTGGTTTATGTACTGTAACTTGCTGTGTAAAGACATAATTTTCACAGTTTTGCCACTTGTCAGGGCTCTTGGAAAGAAGCGACTTTATCACATTCCCAAACCACTGTGACATATCTCAGCTACTTATTTTGTCCGTATGGCACATCAGGTTTGTTCAACAGGTGTTAAGCAACATTTGTCAAATGACCTTGTGTATTTTAAAGCTGGATCAAGTTTTCCCATTTGCAAGTAAGAGAAATGTGCACAACAAAGCTGTAGCTGTGTGTTGCATGAGGTGTATAATTTACATCCTCTCTCTGACCGGAAAGTTGTGTTCTTGTGTCGCCCCTACAAGGAGGTTGCTCATGTACAGTACAGAATAGCTGTTTTAATATTGACTTGGAAAACACAGGGATGCAGTGTATGTTGGAAATCCTCCCGAGGTTCTCAGATGCTCCAGCATGTATTGAATTGCATTTGTTGTATTTTTTTTCTTCTTTCTTCACTACCTGTAGGATTGGTGGTCTTCCCGGATCTCGTAGGATGTGTTTTTCAAACCCAGCAACACACTAATGCTGTTTCAACCAAAAGGCCACACACCCAAACACAAAAAAGCAAAAGAGTTGTATGTCAAGGAAACTAGACAACCACTGAACAAACTCATAGCTCAACACCGGAATGCCAACTCCTCAGTTCAAGACTCTGCACTTTACCTCCACCTGAAAGATAAGGGAGGACAGCAACATACATATTTTGGATAGGGAGGACAGATGAAAACACAGAGTCCACTTATGCCCCCTACAATGCAGTCTTTTCATCTCTTCCCAGCAGATTTAACAACTATTCACAGTTGGCATATCCAATGACTTGACACCTCATTCACACCTGGTCCCAGGTGACTAACAGCTCTCACAAATGCCGTTACACAGCCGAGGGTACAAATGACCCAAGTGGTTTCAATAACAGTAACAGTAATTTTTATGAGACTTCGATGATGAGTATCTATCTCAGAATCAGAATTGTTTGTTGGCAGTTGAGCATTTGACTGTTACAAGTAAAAACCCAATATTCAGTCTGCCATCTAGTCTGAGATATGTTGAAAAGCAATACTTGTGTTTTTCCAAGAATGTGCTTACACCATGCCAACCATTTTCACTGAGGTGGAAACAAAAGCACATGGAGGAGTGCACACTACCCATAAGGACTGCACAGACTGAAAATGAGCACACCTTAGTCAACCCACAATCTCTGAATCAAAGACATTTCGAGGCTGTCAGGTTATTAATCTCTTATGTTTGCAAATGCAAAGTTAGATTGTCTAGTAAATTGCCATTCAGTATGTTAGCCATAGTAGGCTACAGCAAAGGCTAACGTTGTAAATGTTAGCTGACTAATGCAAAGGAACTAACCTTAGCCACTCAACCAACTGTTGGTACTTAACATTATCGTTAACACAAATGTTGAAGTCTGTTGCTTAGAAAATGTCAGTTACTGTTTTAAGGATGTGAATTAAACACTGTGCCTCAGTCACATTTTCCATTACCATCCAGTTTAGTTAAGAAACAAAATATTTTTCTTGATCACTGAGATGTCTGAGAGTTTCAACTTCACGCCGTTTCTCCAAAGCTGAGAGCTCAGGGCACGAGACGGGCGGTTGCACTGTCATCCATTTTCATCATTAGTCATTATCAATTACAGTTATGTATGTAGGTGAGTCACAGACAAGGTTCTGTGAAAGTTTACAGCCTGGTAGTCATCCTTCTTTGCTAGTATGTGTGTAATGACATGGCTAAGCAACATGCAGAAAAAAAAAACAAAAAAAAAACAAAAAACAGGGGACTTATCAATTTAGCTGTTTTTCAGGGGCAGCCCTAAATTATCGAGTATCTTGGGTATACCAAATTAGGGAAGATACATTCAACTACACTGTTAAAAAACATGTTTTATTAATTGGAGCTGAAATTATTCAATTATTATTCATGTGCACAGTAGACAGAAACTGAATCACAACAATTTTGCTTATGAACCATTTGTTTAAGTTTATCAAGCAAACATGCAAAACATTGTTTTAGAATTGTTTCCTTTAGGTTTTGGACAGTGGGTCACACAACAATTCAGAAATACTAAATTGGACCTTGGACTTCTGAAACTTGCGATGGGTATTTGTCACTACTTTCTGTTATTTTAGAAATTAAATTAATTCATCACAACAATAATGGCTGAATTTTTATTATTCTCATTCTTATTGTTATTAATATTACTAATAATAATAATAATAAACAACAATAAACTTTATCCATATAGCACAATTCATTCAGAAAATGCAACACAAAGTGCTCAACATAAAAGAAAATAATAACAACACATGCTAAAACAATAAAAACTGTGAAAATTAAAATAAAATAAAGTATAAATAGCTGGATAAGACAAAATAAATCAGGTAAAAGAAAAAACACTTCAGAAGAAAGCAATGTCAAAAAGATGTGTTTTAAGATGTCATTTAAAGGTGAACCCTGAGTTTTTGGGCATAATTAACCAAAGACTGCACCTTCATGCTTTTTAGTTCTGGCCACAGGAACAGTCAAGAGGTTTGAGTCAGAGGATCTAAGCAACCTGGCAGGCACATATGTCTTAACCATGTTGGACAGACAAGAGAGGACAAAGCCATTCATTGATTTAAAAAAAAACAATAAAATAATTTTAAAATGAATTCTGTGACAGACAGGTAACCAATGTAAAAATTTTAAGACTGGAATAATGTGGGCTCTTTGTTTTTCATCAGAACACATGCTGCTGCCTTCTGTACTAGCTGAAAATGACCAATAGCTTTCTTAGACACACCAGACCAAAGAACGTTACAGTAGTCAAGCCTGCTGGAGGTAAAATCATGTCTTAACCTTTCTGTGTTAAGTTCTGACTCTGACAGTATTTCTCAAATGACAGAAGGACACTTTACACACATTTCTAAAGTGATATTCAAAATTTGGGTCTGACTCAATGATAACACCAAATTAATGACCTGTTCCTTGGCATTGGAAGTGGATCTAGGTGTTCAGATGGTTTCTCTGTCAGTTTTTGTGCCAATAACAAGGATCTCAGTTTATCTTGATTCAGCTGTAAGTTCTGAGTCATCCATAAGCTGATGTCTGTGATACATGCAATTAAGCTGTTGATAGAACTGTAATCACTTGAGCTTACAAACATATATAGCCGGGTATCGTCTGCATAATTATGGAAATTGATGTTACAATCTTTAATAATATTGCGAAGTCGTAACATATACAGTAGACACTGAAAAGAACTAGACTAAGATAGAGCCCTGCGGAATACCACACGTCAGGTCTGTTTTATTGGAGGAGTGGTCATCCATGGCCATATAGAACTGTCTACCAGTTAGATAAGACCTGAACCATTTAAGAAGTGTCACAGAGAATGTAAGTGGCAGCTGAACTGTCAATTCCGCTCAGTCATTTTCATGAAAGGGTTAAGCTGTGTTCCCCTTAACCTGTGTGGGGGGTGGGAGTAGCGGGAGCATAGAAACCGGAAGTAACACCCCCACGGGGTTTTCTCACACACCTCGCTTGCATCTGCAATCGACATGGTATGTTGATGTTTCGTTTTGGTCGCTAATTTCCTAGTTTATACAAAATACGATGTTAATACGCACTGTTTTGTGAACGTGTGTTTTATTTTGCTCAGTGCATCGGTGTGACGTTATGTTGGTGAAGAGGTGTCCATTCACGTTTAATGTTGATGTTGCGAGAGAAGCTAGCCAAGTCTGAGGAGTTTTGCACCCTTGGTGAGCAGAGCGAGGTATGTACGCTTGAACTGTATTGTAGGCACATTGTTGTTGTTGTAAAATGCCCCCTACTCACTACTATTTGTAGTGCTCGGTGTTATTCTCTGGTGTCATGGAGGATTTGTGTCATGAAGTATTTGTATGTCAATTAGAATATTTTTCTTACCTTGTGTATCTGTATATGTCTGTATAAATATTTCTGAGTTGACTGAACAGTTTAATATACTCCGTAGGTATGTGTATGCATAAATATTGCACTGTAAAATTTAATAATTTGTTTACACTGGTGCTATGTTACATTTATGTTTCCACATTTGTTTTTATTTTACTTATAGTTTCACGGTGCTTGACTAGATGACATTAAAACAACTGCACCCGTTATGGAGACTCTCTGCCTTCATTCTTGACACCAAGGGCTGCTACAGTGAAACTCGTCGCTACATCTGAGTCATCCGCCATACTCTACCTGCATCATCCAGCAGCAGATACCAGATAACCTGATGCTCTCCACACCAATGTTTGGATTCCACAGCTGCAGTAAGAGACCTTTGCTGACCAGAGGTTAAAATCAATCACAGACCTGCACCCAAGATTAAAGTTGACGTGGTAAGAAGAGTTAAAGTTACCTGTTCTGCTAATTCATCATACGACATTGGACTTTTATAAACTTCAAGGACTTCCACATCCGTAAAAAAAAAAAAAAAAAGGGAAATATTGTCTGATTGTGGAGTATTACCAGCGTTCTTGTTTATGAGATTTTGTATTGTCTCTGTTTACTTACCTTGGTGTGCCCTCAAAGTGTAAATGTCTGATGTGAGTGGTAATAATATAGTTTAAAGATAATTGAAAGCCACCACTCACCAAATTAGAGTCCAGACACAAAACACTTAAAGGCTTTACAGTACAAACAGACACAAAGACTAACAAGATGCTATCATCAGCTGAAGAAACAGACAGTCCCCCAGAGGTACAACAGGTGAGGTCCAGCTCCCGTGAGCGACATCTAACAGAAAAAGGCCTAGAACTGCATGAACAGGAAGCAAAGAAAAATGAAAGGGCATTCAATAAAGTCTACGATTCCTGGAAGAAAACAGCAAAGGAGATTAGGACAAGACTCAAGACTTTCTGCTCAGCTGAGGAACTTGAAGGAAGTCAAAGGAATATAAAATCCAAACACGATATAGTATACCAACATTATGAAGCAATTCGGTGCAACCATACCTCCAACCCAGACATTGTCAAGAGAATGGATGCGTGTGGCACTCTGACTGCTCAGATTTGTGACCTTACCAGTAGACGACTAGAGAACATAGCTGAAGCCTTCAATGACCATCTTGAGAAGGAAAGGGTGAAGATGGTATTAAATAAGAATGAGCATGGGTCTGTCTTTGGAAACACAAATACAGAAACTGTGATCTCACAAGAATTAGACAATCACTCAAATGCCACCTCCAAGTCCTCCAGCAAACGTGCAGATGCAGAAGCAGACCTTGCTGCCAAACAAGAACACGCAAAAGCTGTACAAAGACTACATGCACAACAAGCAAGAATTAATAAACTTGAGAGTGAGTGGAAACTCAAGGAAGCACAAATGCTAGCAGAAATCAAACAAAAGGAGGCTGAAATTAAATTAAAGCTAGAAGAGGAAAAAACAAGGCTACAACAGCTACAAGCAGATAACGAAGTAAAGGTAGCAGCAGCTCGTGTGAGAGTGTACAACAACTTGGACGGCCTTGAATGTTGTGAGAAAGAGAGCAGCCTTGAAATCCCACCTGACTGCCAAAACACTGAACCCAAAAACCCACTTAATCCACAAGCTGTGCCATTCCAGCCTCATCCTGCACCACCTGAAGTACCAACAGCTCAGGAGGAGGTCAGCCTGGTGCAGGCCACCTGTCCCAGAACCAACAACATTTACTGGTGACCCTTTAAAGTTCATTGACTGGAAGACATCCTTTAATGCCCTTATTGACCAGAAGCCCCTCCCAGTTAGTGAAAAAATGCTTTATCTAAAGAGCTACCTTGCAGGTGAGGCACGTAAGTCTGTAGAAGGATTTTTCTACTGCAACTCAGATGATGCATATCAAGGTGCTTGGGCAGTCCTACAAGATAGGTATGGAAGTCCGTTCGTCGTTCAGAGGGCCTTCAGAGACAAACTCATGAAGTGGCCTAAGATATCTGCAAATGACCCGACAGCACTGAGAGAGTTTGCTGATTTTCTTCAAGGGTGTGCTGAGGCTATTCCCCATGTTCAAGGACTGTCCATCCTGAATGATTGTGAGGAAAATCACAAGCTTCTTAAAAAACTGCCCGAGTGGATAGTGCACAGATGGAGTCGTATTGTTGTGGAAGAGTTAGACAAATCTGGAAACTATCCAAGTTTTGTACAATTCACAGAGTTCTTGCAAAAGGAAGCGCGAATAGCCTGTAACCCCATTGCCTCCCCACTCCTGATGAACATTAAAAACACAGATGAGAGGTTTCCAAAGAGAGCTAAAGCGCTCAGCACAAACATTCAACTGAAAAAACCTCCCTTAGAAACATTTGAGAACTCAAAGCCAAGGCCACCTTGCTTGTTTTGTAAAGATGAAAATCATGGTGTTGCTGCAAAGTGTCCAACCTTTGCAGCAAAGAGTGCAGAAGAGAAGAAAGCCTTCGTTCATGAAAATCACCTTTGCTTCGGATGCTTACGAAAAGGGCACATGACCAAAGAGTGTAAAAGAGTGTAAAAGGCGACACACCTGCAGCACATGTCGTCGACGTCATCCAACCTCCTTGCACATGGAGAAAAACACAAAACCTGTGGAAACAGCAAGTAAAGGTTCTGTAACCACAGAAGACCATGCAAGCAAAGAAATTCCCAAGGTCATGAGCCACGCATTGACACAACATGTTTCTGCCACCTCCAGCATCGTTCTAGTTCTTGTGTCATCAGCGACAGAGCCACAGAGGGAAATTCTAACTTACGCCCTTCTTGACACACAGAGTGACTCCACTTTTATCTTGGATGATTTAGTGGCAGAACTAAATGTAATCACTTAATCAGTGCACTTAAACTCAGCACCATAATGGCTGTCAACACAGTAATAGCAAGTAAAACTGCCAGTGGTCTACAGGTTCGGGGACCCAGTGCTGAAATCTATGTCAAAGTGCACCAGACCTACACACGAGACTTTATCCCAGTTGACAAGTCTCATATCCCTACTAAAAGTACTGCACTCAAGTGGCCTCACCTACAACACCTTGCGAGCAAGCTACCACCCCTCCAAGACTGCGAGGTGGGATTGTTGATTGGTTACGACTGCCCATCAGCATTGGCTCCCTTGGAGGTCATCATGGGTGGAGAAAATTAACCCTTCGCTCAAAGGACTGTGCTCGGCTGGAGCATCATAGGGTCAGCCAACCCCCACTTGGATAGGCAGGGAAACCAAAGCTTCGTGCACCGAGTTGCAGTGAAGGAAATACCAGTGCCACATACCACTGATGTACTCAAAGTCCTGGAATCAGACTTCAACGAAAGGTGCTATGAGGATAAGTACGTGTCCCAAGATGATGTTTGCTTCATACATCTCCTCAGTAACAACATTAAACAGAAGGAAGATGGTCATTACGAGATCCCTTCAAGGGCGGCAGTCCGCCATCTCTCCCAAACAATAAGAAGCTGGCTACTGTTCGGTTGCAACACCTGAAAAGGAAGTTAAAGGCCAACAAACAGTATTACGACCATTACACAGCCTTCATGCAAGAGATCATCAACAATGGTGATGCAGAGCCAGTCCCTTCACCTTCTGAGGGAGAGACTGTGTGGTACATCCCACATCATGGGGTGTACCACCCCAGGAAGCCAGGCAAACTAAGAGTTGTCTTTGATTGCTCAGCAAAATTCCGTGGCATCTCCCTAAATGACACTCTACTGACAGGCCCTGACTTAATCAACTCTCTGGTGGGAGTTCTTTGTCGCTTTAGAAGAGAAGCAGTTGCTGTGATCTGTGACATCGAAAGGATGTTCCACCAGTTCTACGTCTCACCTGAAGTCAGCAACTATCTGAGGTTCCTTTGGTGGGAGGACGGACAGTTAGAAACAGAACCAAAGGAGTATAGCATGACAGTACACCTTTTTGGTGCTGCCTCTTCTCCTGGTTGTGCTAACTTTGGCCTTAAGTATCTTGCACAGCAACACAAGGCCAACCAACCTTCAGCGTCAGCCTTCGTGGAGAAGAACTTTTACGTGGACGATGGGCTAACCAGTGTTCCAACAGTTGAAGAGGTAAAGGAACTGATTGTTGAGGCGCAACAGCTTTGCAAAGGTGCAGGTCTGCGCCTACACAAGTTCAACTCAAACCAAAAGGAAGTCCTCTCCTGTGTAGCACCTTCTGAAAGGGCAGTAACCACCGACCCTCTCAACCTTAATCCTGACACAACCCCAGAAGGTCACATACTTGGCATTCAGTGGTTTATAGAAAATGACACCTTCACCTTCAGAATTGATGCAAAGGACCATCCCCCAACACGCCGTGGACTCCTCTCGGTCGTTGCTTCTCTATACGACCCAGTAGGGTTTGTAGCTCCCTTCACCCTGAGTGGAAAATGCATCCTACAGGAGTTGTGTCGAAGAGGCATCGGATGGGATGAGCCAATTCCTGAGAACTTGTGTTCACGGTGGGAGGAGTGGAAGAAGGGCCTCCAGAGGTTAAAGAAAGTCATGATACCCAGATGTTACCACCCTCAAAACTTTGGCAACATTGTTAAGGTGGAACTGCACCACTTCCCAGACGCCAGTAATACAGGATATGGCTCATGCTCCTACCTAAGGTACAAAAATGACAGAAATGAGATCCATTGTAGTCTTGTAATGGCAAAAGCAAGGGTAGCACCTTCAAAGATCACAAGCATCCCAAGATTGGAATTATCAGCTGCAGTCACCTCAGCCAGAATGAGTGTTATGCTGAAAGCAGAACTTGAGATGAAAATTGACGAAGAATTCTTCTGGACTGACTCCCAAGTAGTGCTGGCCTACATCAACAACGAGGCACGTAGGTTCCATGTTTTTGTGGCAAACCGCGTGCAACTGATAAGAGAGTGTACAGATCCAAATCAATGGCACTATGTTGATACAGCACAAAACCCAGCTGACCATGCCTCCAGAGGTCTTCATGCAGCAGACCTCTCCTCAGCTAGCTGGTTATCAGGGCCCAAGTTTCTATGGGAACAAGAGGTCCTCCCACCCACTAAGCCCTCAACAGAGTTGCTCGTTGGGGACCCAGAAGTTAAATCCATTCAAGTACTTGCAACCCAGGTCGGGGAGGAAGATGATATCCTAACCAGCCTCAGCCGGTTTTCCACCTGGACAACACTTGTTAAGGTAGTCGCCAGGATCAAGAGACTAGGGTCTAAGCTAAAACATCATGGTGACATTGTGACTGTCGACGAACGTAGGAGAGCTACTGAGGTGCTGATTAAGCTCGCTCAAAAACAAGCCTTCCCCCAAGAACTAAGGAGACTTCAAAGAAGTTGTCAAGAGGGAAATCTTACGAGTCGAGTCCCCTCTTTTGCCTCGACCCCATTCTGGATGGGGGACTTCTTCGTGTCGGTGGAAGACTAAAAGAGTCAGCCCTCAGTCAGGAAGTAAAGCACCCCATTATTCTCCCAAAGGACAGCCACATCACCAAGTTGATCCTGTCTCACTACCATGCCCAGACCTGCCACCAGGGGCGAAGTCAAACCCTGATGGAACTCCGTGCCAATGGATTTTGGGTTGTTGGTGGGAGTAAATCAGTTGCCAAGCTGATACACAGATGTGTGCAATGCTGGAAGCTCAGACGACCAGCTGAGGAACAAAGAATGTCTGAACTCCCCAGAGAACGTTGTGAAGCCTCAGCTCCCTTCACCTTCTGTGGTATGGATTGCTTTGGCCCATTTGTCATCAAGCGGGGTCGCAAAGAATGCAAGAGATATGGACTTATTTTCACATGCCTGTATTCTCGAGCAGTCCATATTGAAATGATTGGAAGATATGTCCACGGATGCTTTCATCAATGCGTTAAGGTGCTTTATCAGTCTTAGGGGAGCCGTCTGTCAACTCTGCTGTGATCAGGGCACAAACTTTGTGGGAGCTAAAAATGAGTTCAGGGAAGCCCTCAAGCAGTGTGATACAAAGGCCCTGGAAACCTTTCGGGCAGATAAACAGTGCGAATTCATTTTCAATGCACCATCAGCAAGTCATGCAGGCGGCGTCTGGGAGCGACAAATTCGGACCACTTGGAATGTGCTCAATGTCACCATCGCTCAGTGCCCTGGCAGACTCGACGATGCCTCCCTTAGAACACTGTTCTATGAAGCAATGGCCATTGTAAACAGCTGTCCACTAAATGTTGATGGAATCAATGATCCAAAGTTGCTGGAGCCCCTGACTCCAAACCACCTCATCTTGATGAAATCTAAGACCGCCTTACCACCGCCTGGGAAATTTGTGAAAGAGGAAATGTATGCTGCCAAAAGGTGGCGCAGAGTACAATATTTAGTGGAACAGTTCTGGAGCCGATGGAAGAAAGAATACCTCCTGAATGCCTCCTTAAGGCAGAAGTGGCATTTACCCCGGCGCAACCTGAAAGTAAATGACATAGTCATTATCAAAGAAGACACACTTCCAAGGAACAAGTGGCACCCAGGACGTGTGGTGGAAACCATACAAGGGACTGATGGCTTAGTTCGTCGAGTCAAGGTGCAAGTAGGGGAACGGAAGCCTACAGGGAAAAGAGACCATTCCTCTAAACCCTCAGTCATTGAACGACCCATCCAAAAGCTTGTACTCCTCCTTGAAGGTTAATAATTGGCTGCTAATTCAAAGGATACACTTACATCAGACATGTTAGGGTATTTGTAGCCTATTTGTATATGTGACTGACCTATAGCTTTATATGTATTGTTTATGTTTGTTGTAGTCTGTAAATCATGTATGATTCACTGTTGTTTACCTTGCTGAGTTCATTCATCATAACATGATTTGGTGGGAGTGTAAGTGGCAGCTGAACTGTCAGTTCGGCTCAGTCATTTTCATGAAAGGGTTAAGCTGTGTTCCCCTTAACCTGTGTGGGGGGCGGGAGTAGCGGGAGCATAGAAACAAATAAGTAACACCCCCGCTGGTTTTTCTCACACACCTCGCTTGCATCTGCACGGATCGACATGGCATGTTGATGTTTCGTTTTGGTCGCTAATTTCCTAGTTTATACAAAATACGATGTTAATACGCACTGTTTTGTGAACGTGTGTTTTATTTTGCTCAGTGCATCGGTGTGACGTTATGTTGGTGAAGAGGTGTCCATTCACGTTTAATGTTGATGTTGCGAGAAAAGCTAGCCAAGTCTGGGGAGTTTTGCACCCTTGGTGAGCGGAGCGAGGTATGTACGCTTGAACTGTGAATTGTAGGCACATTGTTGTTGTTGTAAAATGCCCCCTACTCACTACTATTTGTAGTGCTCCGTGTTATTCTCTGGTGTCATGGAGGATTTGTGTCATGAAGTATTTGTATGTCAATTAGAATATTTTTCTTACCTTGTGTGTCTGTATATGTCTGTATAAATATTTTTGAGTTGACTGAACAGTTTAATATACTCCGTAGGTATGTGTATGCATAAATATTGCACTGTAAAATTTAATAATTTGTTTACACTGGTGCTATGTTACATTTATGTTTCCACATTTGTTTTTATTTTACTTATAGTTTCACGGTGCTTGACTAGATGACATTAAAACAACTGCACCCGTTACGGAGACTCTCTGCCTTCATTCTTGACGCCAAGGGCTGCTACAGAGAACAAGCCCAGTGTTCAAGTCTGTCCAGCCAAATATCATGATCTAAAGCAGCGGTCCCCAACCACCGGGCCGCAGACCTGTACTGGTCCATGGGCAATTTGGTGCCAGACAGCACAGAGAGACTGAACAAAAATTTTATTTTATTGATCATCAGAGTCTGAAAGAAATTTTATTTTGAAAATCAGGTGCATCCACCTGTGCGTCTTTACACATGTCAAACCACTCTCGTCAGTCACGTGATATGGTAGTAAAAATGTAAGCCACAAGCTAGCAAAAACAAGTAAAAAACAAATGTCTTTGGAGAGCTTCTGCAGAAAGGGGAAAAGGCCAAATGATGAGACAGAAGAAGCAGAGCCTACAACTTCCAAGAAAAAGAAAGCTTCATTTAAGAGACAATATCAGCAGTCCTACTTAAAATACGGGTTTATCTCTTCAGGTGATTCTCATGCTCCAAGGCCGCTCTGCTTAAATGGCAACAGGCTCACAAATGAGGCATGAAGAAGACTTTGACTAGAGCTGTTTCCGTACTGTGCTGGGCCCTAAAATCCGACTGGAAAAACACACCGTTGTCACAGAGGAACTCATTGATTTCTAAAATCTTACTTAGAAAAGGCAGATTGGAGATTTGTCTGTAGTTAGAGATGACAGACCAATGTAAATAGTTTTTTCAGCAGGGGTTTAATTAGAGCAGTTCTACAAGCTGTAGGAAAGGTGCCTGTGAAAAATGAGAGTGATTTATTATTGTTAAACATTTCCCTGCAACACAGTCAAAAAACAATTTAAAAAAAGTAGTAGGAATGGGATCAAAGGTACAGGTAGAGGATTTTAACTCGCAGTCAACTTTCTCCATAATTTCCAAGTCCAACCTGTAAAGCAATGCATGGTACATGGATTTTGGAGTAATACTGTGTGGTATATTATCCATCCTTGTCTGAGTAATGTTTGTTTCGTATTGTTGTATCTCTAAAACAGGCAGAAAATGAATTGCATTTTGTAGCACTCAGGTGATCTGAGTAGTAGTTAGGGGCAGGATTCATGAGACTATCAACATTTGAAAAATAATTGTTGGATTGCTATAATTTTTATTTTTAGTAAGTTCATAGAAATAACATCGTCTGGCATTTCTGATTGCTGTATTGTACTCTGCCAGTTCTGTTAAGACAGACAGGGCACCTAAAGTTTTGTCTTTCTCCTTAGTAACAGTATCTAACATGGAGAACAATCGTATGGCTCTAATATTAATTATTGCCATTGAATATATGATATTGTGGAATGTATTGTAAAGTGTTTTGAGTGGTTGGTAGACTAGAAAATAGCAATTAAATGCATTTTTCCTGCAGTTTGTATTGACAATTAGCTTTGGTGCTGGCCAAGTCCCTAGCTGTCATTTGTGACAACACCATTTTTTGAATACATGCTTATATTTGGATCTATCAATCTTTAAGTTCTGTTCACTTGAAGAAACATCAGTACTGATGAAGACTGATATGGACAAACAGGTCATCAGGGGATTCAGCAGGTGTCAAACCACACTGCGTCCATGGTACGCATCACATCAGCAGTCCAAATTAATCAAATTGCCATTAGTTCAGCCTTTTTATCCAAATCATTGAAAAAATTCTCACCAACCAATATAAAACAACAACTTTCAATTTGGCTTTTGTCACATGCATAGTACTGCTTTATTGATCATAACTAATGATGCATGCAGACAAAGGTGAAAACTCTATTTTCATCCTGCTTCCTGCTGCCTTTGATACCATCCATCAGGTCATTACGTGATGCGTTGTATAACTGTTGGCATTTCTGGCACAGCTCTAAAATGGTTCCATTCCTATTTGACAAATAGATTCTTTAATGTCCATATCATCAATAATGTGTCTTTCTCAGCTCCCCTGCTGTGGGGTTGGTCCTTGGACCAATCTTTTTTTCCATTGTACATGCTTCCTCTGGGTTATTCGTTCTGCCATTTTCAAGTTATGTCATATCACTGTTATGCTGATGATACACATCTATTTCTTTACTAAACTCAATAACATGAATCAGCTGTGAATCAAGATCTCTCTTAGTTTGTTCCACCTAAACCCTGACAAAACAGAAATTCTTTGAATTGGTCCTGATAACTTTTCTTCTGCAGTGGATCATTATATTGGTCCACTTCAATCAAATATTGTGGTATCGATTGGTGTGTGACTTTGGGCTAACATGTTACTTAGCTTGTCCTTGTCCAGTCCTGTTTTCTTCTCAAACTGTGAATCCACACTTTCATTTTTTTCCACCTTGATCATTGCAATTCCCTCTACATGTCTCAGTCAATCTGCTCTAAACCATCTACAGTTTGCTCAGAATGCAGCTGCCAGGCTATTAGCTAGAACTAGCAGATGGTCCCACATTACCTCTGTTCTTGCGTCACTCTACTGGCCTCCTGTAAAATTCAAAAGAAACTATAAGATGCTGTTATATAAGGCTCTTCGTGGCCTTGCCCGTAGTTACATTTTTGATCTGTTTGTTCCTTAATTCATTTATTTACCAATTTCAGCCTTTTATCCAGCTCCCGCTCCAACTGCAAAACAGAAGGCGATCCTGCCTTACTGTTCTCCTGAATCATCTTCTAATGTAAAAATTTCTTTTAACAGACCTCCACTCTGGACTTTTTTGTTGTCATTGTTGTCCGGTCTGTGTCCTTGCGCTGTGTTTTATATCGTATTTATACTCTTTTTTTGATCTTTTCGTGTGTGTGTACTGTGTATTTTAAAAAGTGCTATATAGTCACTTTGTAATTTCTTAAATACAGTATATGTCATACAGTTAAGGCTTTTCCCTTCCTCTTACCATTCTCTTTTGTCCGGTACACCTGCATCATCTGGAAACAGTCCAATGCAGCATTTGTATTTGGAGTCAGTGCAGTTAGCAATGTCACCACAAACAGTATCATGCTACAGTCCAGGTATTGCGTCTGATGTCAAGTCAGCATTGCTAATTCATCTATCTAATTCAGGTGAGATCTCACATTCTCCATGATGATCAAGTGATCATAAGGGATAAAATACTTAAAAAAGGTGAAGTAAAATTGTTCCAAGTGTCAGTTTGTCTCTAAGAATTCATGGAGATGAAGTGTCTGTGATTTGGCCTTCGTGGTGGACATTACCAAGTATCTCTCAAGCTCCAGCCAGCTTCTCAGATTTTTTTTTCAAATGTGAAGTCATTTGAAGCTACATTAAAGCTTGTGCAAGTGCAGCTGGAAAGAGGTAACACTGTGCATTTTACCACTCTGCATGAATAAACAAACTGTGAAGATTGTATCTCTGTTTGGGACAATCCATAAGCAGTTATTTTAAACTGACTGAAAAATCAAAAGACGAATTATATGTATCGCAATGACATTTGCTCCAGATATCCATGTTTTTCAAACAGTGAGTCCAAGTGAGTCCAAGTGGTAACACTGTCGCCTCACAGCTAGAAGGTCCCCGGTTCGAATCCCGCTGTGGGCGCTGGTGGCGTGTCCTCCACCATGCCTTCGGTGCCTGCTGCTCGAGGAAAAAGAGGGCCTTTCTGTGTGGAGTTTGCATGTTTTCCCCGTGTTCACCCTGGGTTTCCCCCTTAATAACCCCCACTAAAACCATGCAAGAAGATCACCACCTGACCATTGGTGACGGAGAAGTACTGGTCCCCGGGCGCCAGTGTCGGCATCAACTGACAGCCCACCACTCCTGGTCTGCCATGGAGGATCGGCAGACAGAGGATGGGATAAATGCGGAGAAAAATAATTTCACGTGAAGCATGGCGTGTAGTGTGCAACTAACTCACTGTAAATTGTGTGATGTGATTAATAAAGTACGTTTCTTCTTCTTCTTCTTCTTCTTCTTTGGTGACGCTCTGACTGTTTTTCAATTTAAATATCTCAACCACTAAGAAATAGACTGACATGAAATTTGGTTCAGACATGCATAGTCCCTATAGAGTGATTTGTTAAAAAAAAAAAAAAAAAAAAAATCTTTTATCTAAATTGGTTTGTGACACATCACGTGGACTGGCGTGCTAACATGCTAAAGAAAGAGGGTAAACATTATATCTGCCAAACATCATCATGCTCATTATCAACATTAAAACTGTTGCTGTATTGATGAACTTAAGCCTTGGTGATTAACTATCACCCACTAAGGCTGGCTGTAATTGACTATGATACCTATCTTGCCCCAAAACCACCATGTTTCTCAGAATCCTGTGAAGTTTCAAATGTTTTTATCCATTGTATGGTATTGCAATGCCTGAGTATTTAGCAGTGTGACCTCACACCCAGCTGTAGATGTTAGGAGTCTAGACTTTGACCCCAGTGTCAGCACCAAAATGATTTTTTTAAACTTTATTTGTATCTACTGTAGCAAAATACCTACTTCATATTGAATTTGTGCTTGTTAAATTTGAGCTGCATGTTCCTTCAGAGGGAAAAACAAAGAATTTAAATCAATCAATTGATTAAGTAGCAGTTAAATTAATTACATCGTCTTGTATGTGAAAGTGTTAAATTCTCAATACATTTATCTTTAGTTTCTGTTTTGAAGAATATATTCACGGACGACTTGGTGATAAATGAATGAAGAAATGTAATTATAATTAAATGCTTATTAATGAGTGAATAAATGAGAGATTAATATGAAGCGAAATCAGTCAAATGCATGCAAGAAATAAATCGTTAAATTGCAAATAAAATGATCAGTTCAGTGCGAACACGTGTTTGTGACTAAAATTAAATGACTCAATGCTAGATTAATAATGCAACTTCCTGAGATTCAAAATTAAAGATTCAGAAAAGGTCTACTATCCAACATCAACTCTTATCACAGCAGCGGCAGATGAAAGGGTTTTGCCTATTTTCTTTGCAGCGTGGATTAAGATGGAAGTCTGCAGGAGCTGGAACATGGTGGTGATAGGCGAGGCTGCATCAGAGAGCGCTTTGTGATTCACAGTTGTCTACAATCAGCAGCAGAAAGTCTATGGACAAACATTGCCCATCAGGACGGACTCAGATACTACTTCTACTTAACTTTACTTATTATAATAATATACTAACTTACTTAGATAAAACTGAAAATAATCTCATTGACCACATTGATTCTTCTTATTATCAAAGTGAGGTTAACTGGAGTATAATTTAAAAACGATTAGCTTAGCTTTTACTGACAAAAACTCTGGAGAAACCAAAGCCAGTTATCACGTGGTGAGCAAAAGGTAACACAGACAAAAATTAGTGTAAGAGAAGAGGGTCCAAAACAGAGAAAAATCACAACGAGAAGTCACCTTGATCAATTCAATCTTGTCATCAGCTGTGGCATTTGGGAATTTCCACTTATAGAAATTGATATCTGACATAGATACTGGTGTCATGAGTTCCACCAAAATAAAGCTTGAAATGGGTTATATTGCATGTGATCTTATATAAGTCTCTTATCTGAGGGACCTTGTGCAGAATAGGCACCTGGGAGTGGACAGGGTTCCTGATCTCACAACTAGTTCCCCCATACTGGTCTGATGGGATCGTAGAGGGAGCATGTTCTATCCTGTGGCAAGTGAAGCTTCTAGCTTAGCAGTGCATTTTTTTTGTCACAGTTATAGACTGCTTTGTCTCTTCAAACTGTTCTTTGAGGATTTTGTTGAGTTCAGAAGGGTCAGTGTTCTGAATTTGAGCTGCTTATCAAGGTATCAACTCTCCATCCACCAATTCATCCAGATCCCACCAATGCTGATTCAAAGCTATCCAAAGGGTCTCCTTCACTTGAGAGCTCAGACTGGGTTGAGTCTGCCATGTTTGGGTTGGTGCAACTAGAAGTATAGGCTGTTTAAATATCAGTATCAAGATTCAGGTGTCCGACAACGCCACCTGGGGACTTGCACCCCAGGAAATGCTAGACTAAGATTTTAACTAGATCAGGTCACACAGGTTCGTAAACCACTGGGGCGAGACGGTTTGTAATTTTAAAAACAGACAAACTTTATTAAACTAAATTCTACAAAAGAAAAGAAACAATATGTCTCACACCACACATAATATAAAATAGGCACTTGGGCAGGGGAGGGGAATAAGGTCAGGGCTGGGTCTTACCATGCGGCAGAAACCAAAAGGGAGAAGGGATCCTTAAAATAAGCCACCCGTGACACTGCACACACACACAACAAAAAAAAGGGAGGGGGTTTGTGAAGAATGCACCACCACCAGGGGTCAAACTGCCGCCGTCAGCCACCAGCACCTGAACAAAAAAAAAAAGAGAACAAGGATTAATAAAACATGCCCAAGAACTAAACAAAAATTGGTGTGGACTAACTAATAAAAATTACAAAAGAACCATAATTCAATGAACCTAATTTAACCCATCTGAAATCCAATACGAGAAAATATTAATAATTAAATCAATTTATCACACTTAATAACCCAAAATATAACGAAAAAATTACTGAACTAATTGAAAAGAACCACCCAAAGAAACACAAATGAAACAAATTGACACAAGGTTTAAAATAAAGAGATCATGGTCAGTGGCAGGGGCAATCATGTAGGCCCAAGGACAGGCCCTTGAATCAATGTGACGGCTGCACCAAACAAACACTGCACGCCAAACAATGCTGACACGCCACGCCACAGCCACCACGGGAGCAAGCAAGGAGCGGAAGAGAGGACAGGGCGCGGCCTCACACCTTAATATAACGGTGCGCATGGCACCGCCCCGCAATCACGGTGGTTGGAAAGCTGACAGTGCCGAATAGTGGCAAGGAGGGAGACAACCTCCGGCTACACATGTAATGTTATCCATGTAGCTGAACAGCTAATTTGCTTCATCTTTTACCTCTGGTTGGATGTAACAGTATAATGTTAGCACTATATGGTGTAGTCCCTCTCTTCCTTTCCTATGTCTGGCAAGCTCACAAAAGATAAATGCAAAGCTGTAGTCTCCAGCAAATTGTCTGCAGTTTACTATAGTTTTTCCTCTAACTGTAACATTAATTTAATTAAGAATTCATATCAAGAAGAATTTACAAAACTAAAAAGATGTCTTCTCTCTGTGATGTAATAAGAATATCTGTACGCTGGATTGATTCCAATACATTTTAAAGTCATTTTTAGCATATCTTTAGGATTATCAGGATAATATCATGAATTGCCATTATTTTGGCCAGGATTACAGTGACATGACATTTTCATATCATCACATGCCTGTTAAAAGGTCCAAAGGCACCATTCGTAGGACAGTTCGGCTGTTCTGTTAGCACTGCTGAACACCAAACTACAGACAAAAGGTGTCATACAACCAGAGTCAACCAAAATTGAAATGTGTATCAGTGGATCAGTTGTTTAAAAATGCACTTTTGAGCATAGAATAAACTATCAGTGAGGAGTTAAGAGCAAAATTGCAGTCTGCTGAATTTTGGTTGCTGCTCTTTGATGGATTGGAAGACATCACAAAAACCACCTTGAAACTTTTTGAAGACTCCACTGTGAAGTGCTTAAAGCAGCAGGAAAATGATTGGCAGCATCCCCTGTGAATGATTTGGTCCAAATAAATGCAAGCAATCCAGATTGTTACTCCAACATCAACAAGGTGGTTAAATGGTCTCTTCCACTGCCTTTGAGCAGTGCAGCATGAGGGGATTCTCACATCTCAACATAATGAAAACAAGGAACAGATCTTGTCTGTCATATACTCGTCTCTCAGCACTGATGCACATTCACCTGTCAGGAATGACGACAAAGACATCTGACCCAAAGCCAGCTGTTGACCTGTGGATGGATACAGCTAATCAGAGGCGCAAAGAGGGACTGAGAGGTGAACCTTCATCATCTGCCATGCAGGAAGCTGAAATAGAGGATTGTGAGGGACACACAGAGGAGGACAGCAAGGATTATTGTGTTTATTAAGACCACACTATGTATGGAGTGAGTACCAAACACCATTTGGCCTTTCAAAAAACACATTTTAGCTTTTAATGTGATACATAATGTTGGTATCAGATCAGTGAATGACAGTGATCAAACCTACAGTGAAAGCTTCAAAAGAATCACTTTTATTTGTTTTATTTCTGGGCCTTGGATTAATTTTTGAGACATCTGAAACACATTGTTCTGATAATGAAATTAATTATTTCTGAACCCCACAGTAGACTTTGTGACATTAACACATCTGAGAACTGTCACTGGGAAAGAGCTGAGCACATGACTCTACTGACATAGCTACTGTGTGTAAATTCTTCTCTATCTGTTTAAACATGACACTTTGAAAGGCCTCTTCCATCACAGAAAACAGTGGGGTTAAATTTAATACAGTGTGCATGTGCTGTACATTTTTAGGTATTCTGAAATACATATGCTGGATTTTGCAATATAAGCGAACAGTCCAGAGCATCAACTTCATCAGGTCATGAACAGTTGTGTGGAATATATATATATATATTTCCTATACTCTGATCCAGCCTACACAGCATGTCTAGACTTCTATGGTCTATGGCTTAATGGCTTGATTAGGTACAAAATATGACTAAGTTTTTCCTCAATAATGGACTATTACAAATTTATTATTTGAATGAGTCCATCCAAACAGAGTAAATGGTGCCTTATATACTATAATATTAATGCATTTTTAATGATCAGTTATGGCATCTGGGACATAACAGCAAAAGGACAAGTCCTCCAAACTAAAGGACAAAATACAGGAGCCTATGCCAGGTGTTCATTATTGGCAATGAAGGATCTTCAAAGATGGTCTTTAGTGTCGGGTGGGAATGTCCTCCTTAATCTTTTTTTATGCTCTGACTCCTGATTGATTATCTTTGACTGTTAGGATTTTAGTGTAAAAGGACCCAAAATGCTACAACTCAGACAGATGAGACTGGAGACAAGTGAAAAGTCAATGGTTATAATAAGCGTTCAGGGAAAGTGCAATAGTCCTATCCAGAAGAGTCACGGAACACAGGAGAGGTGACTGAGGAGGGTTAGAGTGGGTCAGATGAGTGTCCAAAATCAGCTCTTTCACAAGGCGCAGACAGACAGGGCATGGACTCAGAGAGGTGATGGCTAGTCACCTGAGCACAAAAAAGCAAGAGTCTGGAGAGTAGGCAGCAGACAGGAAAAGATTAAAAAAAAAAAACCTGAACTGATTCTTCAGATCTTGGCCGTTAAAATGATATGATAAACTGATGAGTCGATGAAAACTGGGTGGAAGGGCGTTGCTCATATACTATGGCAGCAGGTGAGTCTTGATTGTCTGATTGAGAGCAGCTGTGCTCAGGAGAGGAGGAGGCCGGACCTGACCGATCAGCCACACCCTGCAATGAAATGTTCACATACATGACAGACAAGGAAGAGAGAGACAGAGGGAGAGGGGAACACAAGGACACAATAGGAAAAAGAGGGGAAAGCTGCAGATCCCACACTGACTTCTTCCCAGTGGATGTTGAGTGGTTTTTGGTCGGGTATTCACAGACACATGATGTTTCTGGTCCTTATTCAGTCTCATGTCCAGGGTCCTTCCTGTTTCACTTATATAGTTTTTCCCACAGCTATCACATGTGACATCATGATGATGTCATTTACACACCAGCTTTTTCTGGGGGAGAGAGAGAGGAGGGACAGGGATCTTGGTCTCCTCTTCATTAGTTAACACCTCTGTTAGGCTTGCAGCTGCCGAGTAATAGGACCCAGAGATGCAGAAACCAGAGGCAGGAATTGTGTAAAACCAAGGATAAATTTATTAACAAACGAATAACAAAAAACGCGCTCAACGAGCGGATAAATAACAAACAAAAGGTGCACTCAAAAGGAGTGGGAGACGAAGAAACCAAAGGCGCACTCAAACGGAGTGGAAAAACAGAAGGAGCACCGACGGAGCGGGTTTGACACGAGGCACACGTGGGAGCGGCAGGCAGACACTGAAACAAAAGAAAAACACAGCGCAATAAATGGCTGGAAAAAACGATGGACAAAAAAATGACTTTTTCTGAAAAGGAGAGGAAGACAAAGAGACTCATACTTACGGACCAAACAACCAGACATCGACATGGAATGGTCCATGTCTTTTATACTCCATGTCTGTTATACTCTCCCTAATGAAGGGAGAGTGAATGCAGGTGAGTTGCCGTGGGAGGAGCTGGCAACAGGTGAGGGGCTGCCCGGCCACGACTCCAGGGGTAGACAGACAGACACACACACAGGGAAAAAGGGAGAGGAGACACACTGGGAGAGACAGGAAGGCAGGATCCTAACAATCTCTTATCAAATCCAATCCACAGAGGACAACAGTGAGATGCAGTTGAAAGTTTAAGTTTAAGAAATGCTTGTAATTGGACCTTGAATTAAGACTTTTTTTTATCCAAAAGTACAGACTAAACACATTACAAAATGAAAATTTTGTAGCAGATTGTACAAAACTTTAAGTGCCGAACACTGTACCTGGTTGATTCTCTCCACTAATTTCATTCACAATTTTCTGTAGAATGTCTTTTTTGATTTAGTCTATTTTGATTTAGTTAAATACCCGTAACCATCACACAGCAGCAGCACACAGCATATTATGTGTTGTATCTGCTGTCTAATTATGTGGATGGACTTACAATCTATGCACAGCCCACATATTGACCTTCTTTGCTTTTCCGCACACTGTTGAGCTGTTCCCAAATTTATACAGTGATGTTATTTGTAAATAGTGAGACCTCTGATTTGATCACGGACTGTCGGGACTAATAAAATTACGCTGGTAAAAATAAAAATACTAAGAAGAAACTGCAACAGTGGACATTAGTTTAATTTCATCCATGTCCTGTCTGTATAATAATTCATTTCAAAGCCATCAATTATTTATTCTTTTTTTTTTTACCTGCCTCATGGACTTGTTGCAGGTAACTAAACCAGCAGGATTCCATGATCTGTGTTAAGATATTACCAGTGTAGTTGCTCAAAATCAAAGAGCAGGAGACAGTCAGAATGCATTGCAATCATAGGATTAACTGCGAAAACGACAAGGCAGGCGGACAAGTACACCTTCCAACATGTCATCATGGAATCTCTCCTGATGTGCGCTGAGGAACTTCACTGTGTTCTGTTTTGTTCAATTTCATTTGCTGGAAGGAGTCGAGGTGTAACTCAAACAAACAGACAGAATGACAGACTGGTGAATTGGCCCTGTCTTCATCTTGGATTTGCACCATTAATCCCCACATTCCTCCACCCATCTGACCCTCCTCTGGGAGGGATCAAAGGTTACGTTCACCATAGGACCATCCCCAGAGCCCCAGACTGCCAGGGGGACAAACCGCATGTTGACCCCTGACTTCTGCCCCTCCACCCAGGACCCACAGAAACAAGACGTAGAGGCAGGAGGGTCAAGGTCAAGGGCTCTGTGTCAGCTCAACACCAGGATTACACACACACACACACACACACACACACACACACACACACACACACACACACACACACACACACACACAAAGTGACTGTTGTCATCCATCATTTGGGTTTCAGACTCAGACTGCTTCTGGATGTCAGCACCGACACTATTAATTTGCCATTCATCTGGACCAAACACCAACAGGAAAGGAAGAGAGAAGAAAGTAAAGGAAAAGAAATCAAAGGAAAGGAGGAGAGGAGGGAAAAGGAAAAAGGAACAGAGGATAAGGAAAGTAGGGGAGGGCAGGTGGGAAAAGAAAACATAAACAAGGAAAGCGCAAGAATGGAAAAGGGAACAAAAGGAAGGAAAACAGGAACATGAAAAAGAGAAGAAATGGACAAGCAACAAAAGGAAAAGAGGACAGGTGAGAATGTTAAACCATGAAAGAAAGAAAGAAAGAAAGAAAGAAAGAAAGAAAGAAAGAAAGAAAGAAAGAAAGAAAGAAAGGAAAAACAGAATAAAGAGAAGGAGAAGAAGTAAGGGAAGGAAGTGGTGAGTAAATGAGGAAAAATACTTAATGAAAGGAGAGGGAAAGGGGAAGAGACCAAAAGAAAGTAAAAGAGGACATGTTAGTCAGAGATGTAAAGGAAATAAAGGAGAGGAAAGGTATGGTGAGGAAAGAAAGCAAAACAAGGAACAAATGGAAGAAAGGAAACAAAAATAAGAAAAAGAGGAGAGGACAGAAAAAATGGAGGAAAGGTAGGAGAGAATATGACTTAAACTGAATAAAAGGAAAGGAGGAGAGGACCAAATAAGATAATCCATCATTCATCTCAAATTGTGTTACAGCAGCAAAAGGGATGGTGTAATTGTAAGAGGCATCAGAAAAAAAGCAATAAATGATTAAAAAAAAGAGTAGGCTAGGAAGGAAAATAGGCAGGCATGTGAATTCATATTAAGGCATGTAGGAAACATTGATATTGCTTAGTTTATTTTAGTGCACACTGATAATGCACTAGTGAATTTGTCAGTTTAGGTGTGTGTGGTCTACTAGTTGCTGAAGGAAGGAAGCACCTGTGGTATCGCTCCTTCACACACCACGGGGGAAGCAGCTTGTCGCTGAGGCACTGCCCAGTGCAGTGGGTGTCCTGAATGGAGTGAGACATGAGACAGTGAGACATGTTCTACATCTGGGACAATAGCTTAGAATGACCCTCCTTTCTCCCACCACTTCACAGAAAATGGCTGGTGTGACCAGGGTTAGGGTACAGCTGGCATGAAGAAGTGTAACAGCCACCTCATGAGTAGTTGAAACTATAAACTAGACCTGCCAACCCTGTTTTCTCTGTGAGGCTCCCATATTTTACCCTTCTCTCTCATTGTATTCCCATTTAAATTCCCATTTGAACTCTTCCCTGTTTGAACTCTTTCGTTTTTAACCTTTCTAAAAAAAAAAAAAGGGAGAGAGAGAAAAAAAAAGTTGGCTGTAACGTTGACAGGAGGCATAACCGCAGAGTCCTCCAGTAACGTAGGTGGCAGTATGTAGAACATTACCTGTAACATCAAGTGACAAGCAGTTCATTCGCTCAAATGACACCTGCCAATAAAACAAGAAGAGAAAAAGATGGATGAACATGAGAGGGATGGAGTACCTACCAAAAGGCTAAAGGTTTGTGCAAGTGTCCCACTAAATGGGAGGAGGCTTATGTGGACTTAATGATGGGCAATGTCAGTCAATGTTGTGCATTTTGTAAAATATGATACACAGATTTCAGTGTATCACAACTAAGGAAAAGTGGTGTGAGCCAGCATGACAAATCTGTCTCGTCTAAATGTAAGGGGTACGTGGACAGTGGTCAGGATGGTGGTATGGCAAAAATTACCCTTACACTCAAATAACAATGTTGACAGGTATGCTATGAACCAGCACAAATATGACAATTACCGACATGAACCACCATGTTGTGAACAAACACATTACACATAATATTGTACACACACTAATTTTATAATGTAATGTTTGCATTTTAGAATAGAGAACAACAATCTTAGCAAACTATTCTGTCCTACATGTCATGATGGGAAATGTGGGCTGTCGCTCCAGCTTTAAGCAAACTCATTTTGAAGTATGTGTGGCTGACTCGGACCAGAGAGTAGCACACTCTGCTGTGGTTGCAAAATGTAGATAAACATATTTATTCAGTGCCTTTTTATTGGGCCTTTTTATTACACTTGAAGTGTAAATAAATGCTTCAGGTCACAGTGATGCCTGTGAGACACAAATGAAAAGCAAGCCTGCACTGAGGCAGTCCAGGCAGAGCTGCGTAGATTAAAATAAGAGCATATCTGTTGCGTGAGATGTGCAGGTAGGAAAAACTAATCTGATAAAGCATGTCAGCAAAATTCCTGTCAAATCTAATCATCATTGCCATAAAGACCCAGTCATGTTGAGGCTATAGTTATGATAGCATTATTACAAACCATAATATAACCGCAATATATAGCCAAATATAACTTGCTAGTTATGGTCTGTGGTTACTTTGATGACGCAAAAGTAGTTCAATCATTACTCCACACAGACAGTAATTTTGTCAAAATGCTGTACGTGGTCAGAATCAGAGACCTGACTGAAAATGAAAACAAACTGTTACTGTCATTTTTGTGCCGTTATAACCATTACTGAAGTGACCCAAGCTCTATTTAACAACAGCATTTTGAGTACTTGTTCCTTGTGTTGAATATCATTAAAGGCTTGACATTGCTGAGAGCTGTGTAATGCTTAATAGCCAGCAGGAACATGCTATTGTAATAATATTGAAATCTTATGTGCAACTTGTTATATATGGCACCACGTTTAAAACTTAATTTATTCATTCATTTTTTGTTACTTTTGTAATGCATCTCCCAACACTGCTTGTGACTATGGGAGAGATCAGACACTTATCAATCATCATTGTGCCAGCACCGACAGGTTTAGTGCTGAATACACTGCTTGCTGTTTTTTTTTTTTTTTTTTTTGGTTGTTGCTGTTTTTTGTTTTTTTTTCATTGTGGTGATATTCCAAGAATATGAACACATGGTGAGCAGTCAATATAGGACATTTGTGTGACCATGTGTATGACTGGAGCACACTGTAAATGTCGACTTTGCCCTGACTAAAGATGGAATGGTGCATTTAACTTAATTTATACTAGTTATTTTAGCTTACTTTCTTACACCGAGTGTCTGCACTTTTTACCCACACACTTGTTTCATTCAATTCTATGTACTTGGTTTTTCTGACTGCGCAGCATGGTTTGTGGAGACTTAAGTTTCAGAACTGTGCGCCCTTGTGCGCATCTACTTCTGGAGGCAAGAGGTTAAAGTTGTGCATGCAGAACCAGGGCTTTCACGGAAGGTTGGCTCTAACGTTGCTTTCGGTAAGTGTAAATCTTTTGTTTATAGTCTTATCAATGTAAAATTATTTTTGGAATGAGAGTTGTTCAAAGAAACCAGCCAACAACTCTGACTTTCTGAGACCGTTGGCATGTTAGTCTGTGTTTGTGTGTGGTGGTGCGCGCGTGTTGAAAGAGCAGACGTTAAAAAGTTCGCAGCAGCTGAACATGAGCGAATCCGAATAAAAATGCTTTGACTCGGTCTAAACAGCCTGGAGCGAACAGTAGTGTAGTGTTAATCTGTTACATGTCTCCCCTGTTCCTGCACCAGCCCCGCCAACTTTTAGCTGCTGGATCGGCGCACGCTGCTAATTTAGCAGTTTTTAAGTTAACCGTTTAACGGCTATGCAGGGGGCGGCTCCGGGCTTCACTTGCAGGCGGGTAGCTGAATCCAAAATATTTCAACATTAGTCATTACGATAGGTGGTTACTGTCTCTTTTAGTCTAATGTAATGTTCTTCTGTATTTTTTTCAAGTGTCTACTGGAAGAGGCATGCAGTGGACATGTAGGTTATGCACTTTTGTCTCTTGAAAACGTGGCTAGCTATTAAAGCATTACAGATTGAAGCATGGTGGCTTCACAAGAACCTCCTCAATACCATGTATCAGCAGTGTATTTGCACATTCAAATCATTTAATGCCTTGAATGTTCATTTATCCAGATTTCACTCTCAGATGACCAGTGAAAAAGATGATGTGCAAACATTTAATTGTCAAGTGTGTGAGTTTATTGAGCCCTGCAGTGAAAATGATTTTTTAACACATTTATGCAAGCATCTGAAGTTGATGCAAAAAGTGCAGTGCCCCTATTTGGATTGTGACTTTGAGACAAATGTCTACTCTACTTTTAACACACACAAAAGTAGGAATCATGACCAGAAATATTCTGCATCTAGTCTGCAGTTCAAACCAGGAATGGCTTTGTAGCTTTGTAGCACTGAGGAGAACACCTCTGTCCCAGCTGAAGATGTGACTAGTTTAGGAGAAGAGGAGCTGACAGATGTTGGTGTTGATGTCAATGGCCTCGACTCTCAACTTGAGCATAATTTAGCTTCACTTTTCCTGAAAATGCAGACAATACTGAATATACCTGAAAGTGCTCTCCAAGAAATCATCCAGCAAATACGACAGGCATTTGAACTTTCAGAACCGCTGATGTTTTCTGTGGTTCAGGAGATGCTCAGACGCCATTACACTGATATTGATACTGCTGTTGTTAAGGAGGTAGTGTGGATTTCCTCCAGATATTCTTCATGATTTTTTGGAGGGAATAGTCCCATTTGAATTGTACCTGTGCATTCAAGATCTGATTAAAAAGAAGCATATCTCTCTTCAGACACTAAATCAAGCCATCAAAGAATTCCTGTATTCCTTTTATGACAAAACAGACAAACCTCAACCAGCTCCGAAGACATTTGCTTCAAAGAAGACAATAGGAGGGAATGGCCATGAAAACTGGTGTCTGATCAGGTTGCTTCCTTTAATGATTAGGCATCGTGTACCTGAGGGAGATGAGACATGGGAGGTGCTCATGGGCTTAAAGGATGTGCTTGAATTGGTTGTATCTCTGAGATTCACAGATGAATCTTTGTTCCATTTAGAGTCTAAAGTGTCAGAGCATAGAGAGTTACTACTGAATGTTTTTCCAGATTGCAGACTCCATCCAAAGCATCACTATATCGAGCACTATCCCCACTTGACAAAAGTGTTTGGACCTCTCATAGACATGTGGACAATGAGATTCGAAGGGAAGCATAAGTTCTTCCATGTCATCCGTGAAACTCAGAACCTCAGAAATGTTCCCCTAACTTTGGCAAGGCGACATCAGAAGATGATGGCTTAACATTTGGACTGTGCTTCCTTTTTCAAACCAGCACTCCAAGCGAACAAAGTAAAGAGCATATTGACTGCATCCCTCCCAGAGAACATCCAAGACATTTTGCACCAAAGATGTGGTCTCCAAAACACAGTTCTGTCAGCTGTGTCTGTCAATATTGATGGAATGAACTACGCTGCAGATATGGTGGTTCCTGTAGGCTCATGTGGAGGGCTTCCAGAGTTCAGACAAATTAAGCAAGTGCTAGTGTTTAATTCAGACATTGCTTTCTTGTGCAAACCAATGATTGCATGGTATCATGAACATCTTCGTGCTTATGAATTGACACAAAGCAGCACAGTCTTGGTTGCCACGCAGTTGGCTGAGTTCAATGATGTTTTTCCTGTCAGCATACTGAGTCAGAGACATGTTGTTTGTTTCTTTGAAACATTACGTATTATGTTAACTGCACTAAATCTATTACTCTGTTCTTTGTAGAATGATGGAACAGAAGTGGCCAATCAGAGTCATCGTCACTGATTGTGACATTAGAAGAATCAGTCTTGATCAGAAACCAAGCAACCTTGAGTCTCTTTTGGATCACTTGAAAGTTAAACTGGCACGACCATATGACTTCAAGCTACAGTTTGAAGACCCACTGTTTAACAATGCCCTCTGCAACCTGACAGATGTGTCAGAACTGCCAGATCGAGCCATGCTGAAAATTTTAAGTCTTCAGTCCCTCTCTTCAGTCTAGTGCACTGTCCTCACCAAGCACATCTGATACAGATATATTGTATACAAGTGAAGAAAAATCTCAAATGATGAGGCCGGATCCTTGGCATTCCAGCATTCTCTGTGGATGTAAATTACCGACTGAGACAGGGAGACCTTGCCTATATGAAGGATGGAACTCGGATTGATGTTTCTCGGGACATGAAACAAGTGATCTTAGAGAGACTTGCAGAGACAATGTACAAGTACATGGCATACCCCACAGAGGGACACTGTCGAGAAGTGGTCTTTGCACTGATTGCAAAACACCCCTGCCTGAAAGAAGCTGGATCACCCACTGGGTATTGTGGATGGAAGAATAGCATTAAGTTCAAGATGGGGAATTACAAAAATGAGAAGATCTGGAATGGCCGATGTCACAGTGAATAGCAACAAGCGGAGTAGGGATTTCCCTGAAGGACAGCCATCATGTAGTAACATTAAAAGGCCAAAAAGAAGTGACAAATTTTTTGCCAAATTTTCCTGATGGTGAAAATGCAAATACTCTACAGTCAGTTGGAAGACAGTTGGAAAGTGAAGCAAAGAAAAGGCTCCCAGACTCAGCTGATGTGAAGAAAATAATGGACCAGACATTTTCTTTGCGACGCAAAGAATCGTGGAAAAACAGCCTTCAGTCAAAAGGATGATGGAACGCTGGCCTGCACTCCTCACAGAAAGTCAGGTATGACTTACTTACGCAGCACTACGCTGACCTAGGGCTGCAACTAACGATTACTTTCACAATCGATTAATCTGCCGATTATTGATTTATGTTATTTTGATTTATTGAGTAATTAGTTGGGCCCTAGAGGGATCAAACCAATATGAACCAAACCTAAACAGTAAGTGGCTTGGTCTGCAACATATCAGAAAAAAGACAAAAATATTGATCACTGTTTTCCAAAGTTCTAGCTGGTGTGTGTGAATGTCTTGTTTAGCCTAAAACACGAAGATAATAGGTCTGCTTTCATGGAGGACAAAGGAAATCAGAAAATATTCACATTTTAGAGGCTGAAATCAGAGGATTTTTTGCATTTTTAAATTAAAAAACGATTTATTGAATACTAAAATAGTTGTTGATTAATTTGATCATCAATTTAATTGATTAATCATTGAAGCTAGGTACTGAACCACACTACAACCAATCATTATTTTCATTGTAGATTACTTGTTGTTTCATTTGATTAATTGATTAATCATTTAGTCGACCTAACATATCGTCAATTTCTGCAATTTGGTCATTACTCTTTGAGAAATGTATGCAACAGTCAAATAGACTATTGGCATGAAAATGACTACCATGGTGGAGTAAACAATCCTTTGGATGTGTTTTTTGTTTTTTAAGGTGTTTGCAGAGTTCTACAGGGTTGCCAGTAAGAACCTCAAGAAAGACTTCTACGAAGCTCTTGACCACCACACCACTCTTCTAATTGACCTCTTCAAATCCAGAAAAGGAGTTGTCAGCCAATCACTTGATCGCCTCCCTCAGCCAATCAATACACAAGTAAATGTTTCAGTTTCTTCATTCTTACCACCTTACGGTAGTGTGCTTGTTTGCTTCAACTAGGCCTACAGCCGCTACTACCACTTTGTAAAACAACTGCTATTTCTACTACTACAGTACAAGTAATCTTGAACTACCTCAAGCACTTAGAATTCAAAGTTGTAACTTGAGCACCCGCATGTATGCATACATTTTGTTTTCTAAATAATTTTGCCTTTCCTATGGTCTTCTGCTTATTTGTTTTCGTCATCTTTTCCATGAGACCAATGACATCACCGCAACACACACTGCTGTCCTGCAATGTCTGCCCCTGTATCTTGGAGATAATTCCAGTGAATTCTTCCTCAGGTGCTCAGTAAGTACATTTATAATGATGGTCATATGATACATTCGTACAGTGCACATTTTAGGACATCTTCATCTTCAGGTTCAGTTCTCAAATTTCAGAAAAACCACATTGTTCAGGTCTTGTATAAAGAAACCCCACTGATTTGATGACCTTTGCAGTAAAATCATTTTGCAGAACACCTATTTCTTAAAGGACACAGTAATAAAATAATGGCTTTATTTTGTTAAACTCTGGGTTGAAATGTCAAAAAAAGAAAAGATTAAGAATTTTTTAAGAATGTGCTGCTACACTGTTGGTCTGTTTGGCTTGAGGCTGCTTGGTCTGAAGCTGTTTTGTTTTAGGCCTATTTGTACTAGCCCATCGACCTGACAAAGTTTTCCCAGTGACCTGAAGCTTTTTGGTCTAAACACCAATATTATTTGTCTGATGGCAGAGAACTGAGACTGAGGTCTGATGTCTTAAAATGTACATCTCATCATTGAGTAGCACCCTAGGCAAATTAGCTAAAAAATTTGGCAAAAAACTTTATGGACTTTCTAAAAATGCATTTTGTTAAGGCTTAGTGCCGAAATGCAGCCAGTTCCACCTTCTCATAGTCTTTCAAAGGACACTATGTTCTTTGAAAGACTATGAGCACCAAACAAGGTACACTTGTTTGGTGCTGACGTGCTGAGGTAAGCGTATCGTCTCACTTCCTGTTTCTGGTTGCTGCCTTACGAGTAGTGTGCGTTTGTCGCTCTTGTTCCTCTGAGTGTAATTTGCTCTGTGTTTTGTTACAGCGGCCTTTTATCCCCGCTATAGAGTAACATTAGTTCTGCTCAAGCACCCATAAGTCTGTTTATTTAGCGACTGTCAATTTTATTTGTCTACGCGCTTGTCTGCTCTGCTAGCTATACCAGTTTAGCCTAGCAGCTAGCGATGGCTTCTCTCTGTCCCTCTCCAGCTCTCTCCTGCTTGGTGTGTCACATGTTTAGCTACTCCTCTGCCTCCTTTAGTGATACTGGTACGTGTAATAAATGTAGTTTATTTGGTGAGTTGGAGGCGAGGCTTAGTGAATTGGAAGCTCGGCTCCGCACCATGGAAACAAAACCATTAGCTATAGTTAGCCAGGCCCCCGTAGCCGGTGCGGACCGACCAAGTGCAGTTCTGGCTAGCCGTCCTTCGACAGCTCCCGAGCAGCCAGGAAACCAGGGAGGCTGGGTGACTGTTCGAAGGAAGCATAGTCCCAAGCTGAAGCCCACAGGTCACCACCAACCGCTTCATGTTTCTAACAGGTTCTCCCCACTCGGCGACACACCCGCTGAGAAACCATCTCTGATTATTGGCAGCTCCATTTTGAGAAATGTGAAGTTAGCGACACCAGCGACCATAGTCAAATGCCTGCCGGGGGCCAGAGCGGGTGACGTCGAATCAAATTTGAAACTGCTGGCTAAGGATAAGCGTAAATACCGTAAGACCCCTGCCAAATCTGACCAGTGATGACATGTTTAGCCGCATGTCATCGTTCAGTCGCTGGCTGTCGAGGTGGTGTCCAGCAAACGGTGTGGGCTTCATTGATAATTGGCAGACTTTCTGTGGAAGACCTGGTCTGATTAGGAGAGACGGCATCCATCCCACTTTGAAGGGAGCAGCTCTCATCTCTAGAAATCTGACCGATTTTATTTATGAACCTAATCCCTGACAACTCAGAGTTGAGACCAGGAGGCAGAGCTGCAGTCCTACACGCTTCTCTGCGCCTCCATTAGAGCAGTTACCCACCCAACACTCCATAGAGACTGTGTCTGCCCCCCAACCACGTAAACTAAGTAAACCAAAAGTACAGAGAAGAGGAGTTAAACATAAGAATCTAATTAAAATTAGAGCAACCTCTGCAATAGTACAACAAGATAGGAGAATTAAATGTGGACTCCTTAACATCAGATCTCTGTCCTCTAAAGCTGTTCTAGTAAATGAGTTAATATCAGACCATATTGTTGATTTATTTTGTCTGACTGAAACCTGGCTGTGTCCTGAAGAGTATGTGAGCCTAAATGAAGCTACTCCTCTGAGCCATATTAATACCCACATTCCTCGAGGCAGCGGCAGAGGAGGTGGAGTTGCAGCCATTTTTGACTCAAGCCTTTTGATCAACCCTAAACCTAAACTCGACTATAACTCATTTGAAAGCCTTGTTCTCACTCTTTCTCATGAGAAATGGAAAACAGTGCAGCCACTTTTATTTGTTGTAGTATACCGCTCTCCTGGTCCTTACTCCGAATTTATAGCTGAGTTCTCGGAGTTTCTATCAAGTTTAGTCCTTGAAGCAGATAAAGTAATTATTGTAGGTGACTTTAATGTACATGTCAACGTTGATAATGACAGCCTTAGCACTGCGTTTATCTCAGTATTAGACTCAGTTGGCTTCCGCCAGAATGTACATGAACCGACTCACTGTTTTAACCACACCCTCGACCTTGTTCTGACATATGGCATTGAAATCGAAGACTTAATAGTCTCCTCACAGAATCCTCTTTTATCAGACCATCATTTAATAACTTTCGAATTCATATTACCAGACTACCAGCCAGTAGGCAAAAATTCTTATACCAGACTCCTGTCTGATAGTGCTGTAGCTAAATTTAAGGATATGATCCCATCAGCATTTAATTCAATGCCATGTCTCAATACAACAGAGGAGTCTTATGCTAACCTTAGTCCCTCCCAGATTGACTACCTGGTTGATAGTGCTACAGGATCGTTGCGTATGACACTTGACTCTGTTGCTCCCCTAAAAAAGAAGAAAATTAAACAGAGGAGGTTAGCTCCATGGTATACTCCTCAAACCCGCAAATTAAAGCAAACTTCACGGAAAATAGAAAGGAAATGGCGTTCTATCAATTTGGAAGAATTTCGGTCCGCCTGGCAAAACAGTCTTAAAATATACAGGAAAGCCCTCCGCAGTGCCAGGGCAGCCTATTACTCTGCACTAATAGAGGAAAATAAGAACAATCCCAGGTTTCTCTTCAGCACTGTAGCCAGGCTGACAGAGAGCCATAATTCTGTTGAACCATGTATTCCTTTAGCTCTGAACAGTAATGACTTCATGAGCTTCTTTAATGATAAAATTCTAACTATTAGAGACAGAATTCATCGACTCCTGCCGTTAACAGGTACTGTTCTGTCTTCAAACACAGAAACCATAGAAACTGTTACTCAGTCTGTCGCAGTTTTAGACTGTTTTACTCCTGTTGACCTTCACCAACTAATTTCAATAATTTCATCATAAAAATCATCTACCTGTATTTTAGATCCTATCCCGACTAAGCTGTTTAAAGAAGTATTACCTCTAATTGACTCTTCAGCATTAGACATGATCAATCTCTCTTTATCAACAGGCTACGTACCACAGTCCTTTAAAGTAGCTGTGGTAAAACCGCTACTGAAAAAGCCTACTCTTGATCCAGGGGTTTTAGCCAACTATAGACCGATATCCAACCTTCCCTTTCTCTCAAAAACTCTTGAGAAAGCAGTTGCCAATCAGCTGTGCGACTTTCTAAACAATAATAGTTTATTCGAGGATTTCCAGTCAGGATTTAGAGTGCATCATAGCACAGAGACAGCACTGGTTAAAGTTACAAATGACCTTCTAATTGCATCTGATAAAGGATTTGTCTCTGTACTAGTCTTATTGGATCTTAGTGCTGCATTTGACACCATTGACCATGGCATCCTATTGCAGACACTGGAACACTTTATTGGCATTAAGGGAACTGCGCTAAGCTGGTTTAAATCCTACCTGTCAGATCGCTCTCAGTTTGTACGCGTTAATGATGACTCCTCTGTGCTCACTAAAGTCAGCTATGGAGTTCCGCAGGGTTCTGTGCTTGGACCAATTCTATTCACCTTATATATGCTTCCTTTAGGTAAGATTATCAGGAAGCACTCAATAAATTTTCATTGCTATGCAGATGATACCCAGCTATATTTATCAATGAAGCCGGAAGAAACCAGTCAGTTAACTAGACTACAAGCATGTCTTCATGACATAAAGACCTGGATGACCTGCAATTTTCTGATGCTAAACTCGGACAAAACTGAAGTTATAGTAGTAGGCCCTAAACATCTTAGAAAGTCACTTTCTGATGACATAGCAGCTATGGATGGCATTGCGCTGGCCTCCAGCACCACTGTAAAGAATCTGGGAGTCATCTTTGACCAAGACATGTCCTTTCACTCCCATGTTAAACAAATTTCAAGGACTGCCTTTTTTCACCTACGTAATATCGCAAAAATCAGGCATATTTTGTCTCAAAATGATGCAGAAAAACTAGTCCATGCATTCGTAACTTCCAGGCTGGATTATTGCAATTCCTTACTATCAGGCTGCCCAAATTCGTTGCTGAATATTCTCCAGTTGCTCCAGAATGCTGCAGCACGTGTTCTGACAAAAACCAGGAAGTGAGATCATATTTCTCCAATACTCGCCACTTTGCACTGGCTCCCTGTAAAGTTTAGAATAGAGTTTAAAATTCTCCTCCTCACTTACAAAGCCATAAATGGCCAGGCACCTTCTTATCTTAAAGAGCTCATAGTACCTTATTGCCCTACTCGAACACTGCGTTCCCAGAATGCAGGTCTACTTATGGTTCCTAAAGTCTCAAAAAGCAGAACAGGAGTCAGAGCATTTAGCTATCAAGCTCCTCTCCTGTGGAACCATCTTCCAGTCTTTGTCCGGGAGGCAGACACTGTCTCTACATTTAAGAGTAGGCTTAAAACTTTCCTTTTTGATAAAGCTTATAGTTAGGGCTGGCTCAGGCCTGTCCTGGACCAGCCCCTAGTTATGCTGCTATAGGATTAGACTGTCGGGGGACATCCAAAGATACACCGAGCTCCTCTGTCCTTCTGTCCCTCTCCATCCGCACGCTCTCATGTCCTACCACGGCGTGTTACTAACTTAGCTCCTTCCCCGGAGTCTCTGTGCTTTGTCGTCTTGCAGGTTCCCATGGACAGTGGCTGAATCTGGATTGTGGATTTCAGCTGCGTCTCCTGCCTTGGCCCTGCCTGCATGTCTGTCTCTCTGTCTCTCTCTCTCTCTCTCTGACTGCATTTCTGTCTGTCTGTCTGTCTGTCTGTCTGTCTGTCTGTCTGTCTGTCTGTCTGTCTGTCTGTCTGTCTCACTCACTCTCCCTCTCTTGCTCTTCCTCTCTCACCCAACCGGTCGAGGCAGATGGCCGACCACCCAGAGTCTGGTTCTGCTCAAGGTTTCTGCCTGTTAAAAGGAAGTTTTTCCTCGCCACTGTCGCCAAGTGCTTGCTCATGGGGGAACTGTTGGTTTCTTTTTAGATAAAAGAGCTTGGTCTGTACCAGCTCTTTACGGAAAGTGTCCTGAGACAACTTCTGTTGTGATTTGGCGCTATACAAATAAAATTGAATTGAATTGAATTGAACTGAATTGAACTATTCCTGAGTGCTGTTTATTTCTATGTGATTTTGAATTTTGATTCCTGCAGAGACGTCGATTACAGGAGTGAACACACTATAACCGTGGGTCATAACATTCTGCCTAAATGTATTTGTGTTCTTTTATTTTGAATACAGGATTCAGACACTGCAGATGACTTCACCCAGGTGCCTGTTGGGGTTCTTAGCGTCATGACTAAGGACATGCCACCATTGATCAACAGCGTTGCAATCATCCTTGAAGGAAACATCGTCATGGATGACATTCCTACAACCTCTCAAGCACTTTGTCTTCTCTTTGGCTTAATATATGCACTCCATCTGGATTACCCCAAAGGTATGAAGAACACATTTGAGTTCATCCAGAAGATATTGTTGAACATGGGACAACAAAAGCTCAGCCCAAAACTGCAAACATTAAAAAACATACACCACACCAAGTGTGGTGTGTGAATGAGTGGGAGTGTGATGGGGCTGAACATTTATTTTTACTTAATTGAATATTGTATTTTAATTGAATCCTTTTTTTAATGTTTTGATAATGAAACTGTGATAGAATACTTTTTTTTTGTGGAGCTGCAGAGGTCTCCATATTGTTTTCTTCAGAAATAAGAAAACATGTTTGATACACAACACAATGAGAATGATTGAAGACCAAAATTAACCCAAAGTATCTATTGAGGTACGTGCTTTTGTATTTGTTCACTGTTTTTCACATTTGTGATTGGAAAGCATAAAAAAAGTTAGACAGCAAAAAACATCCTTATTTAGGTCACATGACCCTGCCATCAACGCAGGTATTCAGTGGTTTCCAGTGAGTAAAAACTGTTGAAAATGAGCGTACAGTATTTGATGTTTAGTATTTGTGCTTCTGCAACACAGGTTGAATATATGTCGAAGTTGTTAAATTGCTAAGAGCTGACTTGTATTTAGCTGCTTTGAATATGTATGTCCAAGTACAGTTCTATGTAATAATCCAGTTTTAATTCTGAGGTTTTATTCAGGTTTTAAACTGTTACAGACTAAATGTTGCCAGGTCTGTTTGTTGCTGTGAGACATACAGGAAAGTGTCCATTGTGAATCAAAAGCCTTCTGTTAGTGTACACCCGGACCAATCGGCCCACCTCACTCACACTTATTTTCACTCTTAAGTTGCACTCATTTTGCCATACATCACTCACTGACATACATTTTCTTTCTCACGCACGCACACATGCTCACAATCGCACGCACACACTCGCACACATGAATGCTCAGACGCTCAATCTCTCTTACAAACACATAATATTGAGGAAATAATTCAGAGAAATGCAGAACTTAGCCAGAATCTGAACCAATCAGCAAACAAGGATGGATTTGCCTCTAATTGCTTATTATCATTTTTACCCCCTGTTTTCTCTCCTCTACTCGCTGACTGGTCTGGTTTGCTGCTAACAGGAGGGTTTCAACTAGGGCTGAACAATTAACTGCAGTATAAAGAAAACTCACCATATAATAAAGTACTATTATTCAAATTACAGTATATGTAATTTTTTTGATCAAGGTCAAATTTGGTTAACCCCTTTTAAAATCTAAGTATTGTAGTGCTACATAGATGGTCTGACCTAAAAATTGTGTTGTATAGGAAATGTATTGTCATAAATTTATAAATACAGAAATACAAAATAAATTATGATTTTCATAATGCCATTTTGTGAGTTTCTATTTTTAAGTTAGCTAGACTAAGGTATGTTAAGTGCATTTATTTAAAATTAGCTAAAACAAGTACTGCTCACTTACTTTGGCACAGTATATTAAGTTCATGTGACCTATCTTTATTGAGTTCCTGTCAACTTTATTGAAGTGGATTAAACTAAGATTCTTTAAGTGTAGTGTATTACAAATTTCAAGTAATGCCCACTTGTTTTGGCGAATATATTAATGTGACTTAAAATAATTGAGTTGTAACAGCTTGATTTGAATTTAGCTATACTAAGATACATTAAGTGCTCACAACTTGAAAAAAAAAGTATAGCTTACTTGAATATAATAATTTCAAGCAACTTTACACGAATAAGTTAATTTACTTAGTTTCCCCAAGGTAATCAGTTTCCTATATTTCATAAAGTAAACTCAACTTGTTAGAATTTACAGTGCATAAACAGGGTAAGTACTACAGGGAGGTACAAGTTGATAGAAGTTGCGTGTGAAGCTTATGTCAGAGCATCTCAGATGCATCTGCACCCTTTCACAAAACCCCTTGACAGACTAAAATGCAAAGTGTTTCCACAGTATTGTATTGTAAATCACTTCCCTGACTCCACTGACATTGTATTGGTTGGAATTGTAATACCAGAGAAGAAGAAGAAGAACAACAAAGAAGTGGAAATGTCCTGTTGTGTTGTGGTATCTTCACTGACCTTCAGCCCAAGGCTGTCTGTAATTGCCATTGTAGACTGCACCATCCTTCAGACATACAACCTGTTTCTCCAGATCTACCAAATGGGAAACTGTCAATCCAAGAAGAAAAAAGAGGCTGTGTTTATGCATATGCAGATCTGTAGGGACAAATAAAGCAATTAGAAGCTCAGAATGACTAGTACAATTGCCCTCAAGATTCTTCATCGGTACTAAAAAATAGTCCTGAGGTCTGTACTATGAAGCAGGATTTGAGGTTAGCAAGGTAACTTCAGGATGTGGAAGACAGTTTCATGTCACAGGTCATACAACATGGCAAGACTGAGCACAGCAACAAGACACAAGGTAGTTATTCTACATCAGCAAAGTCTCACCCAGACAAAGATTTCAAAGCAAACTGGGGTTTCAAGATGAGCTGTTCAAGCTCTTTTGAAGAAGCACAGAGAATCAATGTTCAGGATCGTAGACGGAGTGGTCGGCCAAGGAAACTTAGTGCAGCAAATGAAAAACACATCAAGCTTATTTCCGTTCGAATTCGGAACATGTCCAGCAGTGCCAGTGCAGTGCTCAGAACTGGCAGAAACCAGTGGGAACAAGGTACACCCATCTGCTGTCCGGAAAAGTCTGGCCACAAGTGGTCTTCATGGAAGAGTTGCAGCCAAAAAGCCATGCCTCCGACATGGAAATAAGGCCAAGTGAATCAACTATGCACAAAACATATGAACTGGGTTGCAGAAAAATGGCAGCAGGTCCTCTGGACTGATGAGTCAAGAGACAGAAGGATTTGAGGAAGCCTAGATCCACAGAAGATCTATGATTAGTTCTCCAAGACATTTAGAACAACCTACCAGCCGAGTTCCTTCAAAAACTGCAAGTATACCTAGAAGAATTGCTGCTGTTTTGAAGGCAAAGGGTGGTTACACCAAATATTGATGTGATTCTTCTTCTGTTCATCCACTGCATTTTGTTAATTAATGAATGTGCGTGTGTGTGTGTGTGTGTGTGTGTGTGTGTGTGTGTGTGTGTGTGTGTGTGTGCGTGCGTGCGTGCGTGCGTGTGTTTCTTGACTGGTTTGCAGGTAGGCAGAGAAACAGAGATGCTGTGTACTGAGGTCAGCAGAGTACTGGGAACCCAACCAATAGACAGCGTACTCCAGTAGGGCTCCATGATGTGGTAAAAAATATCATATTGCAATTATTTTGATAGATATTACAATTGCGATATGATTCGTGATTTGTTTGAGTGATCATTTTAGCATAACAAATTTCTTTTACACTGAAAAAAAAAAAAAAAGTCATGAGGATGTAACATTTGTTTGTTTGGGTCTGTACCAAACATGTTTTCATACACCTGGAGAACAAGCCAGAGCATCTCTGCAGAACTCCAGTACTTCATTATTATCAAAAAATTGCAGCTTCTGCAATTTGGCTATTGCACTTTGCCATTATTACAATTCCAATAGCATTTCAATCAATTGTTCAGCCCTATCCTCTAGCACATGGGAGAGGTAAGCTTGATTAACACTCTTGCACGCATGCACAGGAAGAACATGCAAACTTCACACAGAGAGGCCCGACCCAGGAATCGAACTGGCAACCTTGTTGCTGTGAGGCACAGGCACTACCTGCTGCGCCACCGTGCAGCCTGTTGCATTTTAGAATCATTTTACTGTATGTTAGCATTCTAACATTAGCATGTCAGGTAACACATTGAAAAGATCTCACACACCATTAGAATGCATTCAAGAATCATTTTACCGCAGGTTAGCATGTTAGCTAACACATTAGTGTATTAGCACAACAACGCGACATCAAAAGTCAAACCTGTATGCACCAACAAGTTAATAGGACCTCATATTAGCATTAGCATGTTAGCATTGTGGCTAATGCTAACAGACCAACATCACTCATTACATCACTAGCATTTACAACTCACCAGTAAAAGGCTAGAGTGTGACTTGTTATCAAGCCACTGCAGAGCTTGATGACGAGCTGATCATTTGATTTAGCTGCATAGCAGCAGCTGAAGCTACATATGTGTGTGTATGTGGGAGAGGAGTGCTGAGAGAAGTACTGAGGCTCAGAGGTTGCTACGGCAACTTGAGGTGGTCTGACTGATGATGTCACCCACTCAGACACAGGTGCACACGCACACACACCTGTTCTCAGGGCAGCAAACCCACATGTATTCAGATGGAGAAAAAGCATTTTCTGCCTCTGCACTGGTCTGACATTTGGGCTTATGCTGACTAAACGGAAGCTCCTATCAGAAAAAAAAAACTGTCATCATTATCAGGACTTCCTGAACGGTTCGGTGTGATTTCGGTGTTTCTGAAGTCAATATTTCGCAGACACTTGCGAGTTTAAAACAGGGGTCCGTTCTGCTTCTCTCAGAAATTGGAGTCAATGAGGAGCAGAGACAGACGTGGCCGCACTTAGAGGCTGCTAATTCAAATTCTGTAAGTCTCTCTGATTTTTTTGAGCACATTGTGAGAGACAGAACAAATTTGTCTACAAACTTGGAAAAAATCATGCGTGTAGAGTGTAAATTGTGAGTTTTTTCCGGTTCTCTCCCACTCTGGCAGTTGGTCTCCACTCTGACATGAACATTCCGTGCAATACACACCCATTGTAATCTCCAGCGGTCGCCGTGGTGACGAGCCCTTTTGGCTCTGTGAGGGTCTGAGAAACGTTTGAATTTGGCCTCTGCGCACCCCTCCAACAAACGCTTGTCACGCAAACATCGAAACTGCTATTGCCAACATTTCTTCACCATCAAAGCCACAAGGCTTTGCTGTACACTGTGATCACTTTCTTTTTTCGCTGGGGTAAAAAATGTGGATTTTAGAGTGAGTTAAAAAATGGTTGGCTTTTGTCTCTCCTGTTTTTGATTTGTATTGGACCTTATGGGCCAGGTCAGAGGTACTCTCCTCACTCAGAGGCTCAGAAGTCAAACACCGTAAGTCCTATTGTTTAGCCAGGCACATAGTGAGAATCAGCACAAGTGGCACTACAACCTTGGAAAATTTCACAGGTGTAGAGTGAAATTTGTGGTTTGGAGGAGCATGGAAAGAAAAAATTTCAGACACTTTTCAGACACTAGCCCGAACATTTCGTGCAATAAACACCCATTATAATCTCAAAATTTCTCCCAAAACGATCATGGTCATTGATCAGTGATTGATCAAAAACTATAGGATCTATCAAAACGTGGAATAATACACCAATAGGCAAGACTTGTGTCTATATTTTAAAGTTGGAATGACGTCTCTAGGTGAAAGTATGCCTCTAGGTGAAAGTATGCCGGGGCAAGGTATAATGTATATTAAGAATGTTCTAATGTGTGACTTTTAAAGCCAGGTCTTAAAAGTTTCTGTGAAGGTGTCGGAGGTGTCTCTTATTTCAGTTGGTAGGGTGCTCCACAATTGAGAAACTCTTCCAAAAAAACATGACAGCCTGACTGAGCTGGACCTGAAAAAGTGTTATACAGTCTCCTCTGAGAGCAGATGTTGTAGATGTTGGTGGAGGAGCCTTGCCATTTAGGATCTTAAACATCAGGTAGGTATCAGTGCATTTCATTAGATTTTGCTAATTAAGGATGTCATATTTGTTAAGAATATTGCAGTGATGGTAAGTATTGGGTTTTCTGTCTAAAACTTTGAGAGGCTGCTTATACAGATAGAATGGGATTCAGTGTTGTAGCTTTTGCTTGAGACCAACTTGTCATATGGTATTACTCATATACATACAAATAGCCAGGTTGTATTGGCTTTACTTTCTTCACTTGTTTTTTGAAGGATAAGGTGAACTCACACATAATACTGAAATACTTAACATGAGAGACTACTTGGATGATCTCTCCAGACCCACATACTTTGGAATCACAGTCAGATGTAGACTGTGTCTTTGTATTAAAAAAAATAAACAAATAAAATTTTCTATTTTGCTGATGAGTATTTGGTGGTTGACAGTATCAAATATGAAAATATGGCATCAACAACACTTCCTTTGTCTATTTTTAGTTTGATGTTCTTCAAGAAGAAGCAGTTTGCTGTCTTGGTGGAATAGTGGGCTTGAAAACTAAATTTCACTGGATGCTGTTTGTAAGGACTACTATTGAGATGAGCAGTTCAGCAACACATTTTGGAGACCATGGATAAAATGCTAATGGACCTGTAATTGCTCACATCAGTCTGGTCTCCTGATTTATTAACTGGCACAACTTTGGCTGACTTCCAGTGCTTTGGAAACTTCCCTTCTTTAAATGAGGCATTAGCAATCTGTGTTATTGGTTCAGTGAGTGAGTATATATGCATGCATGTATAGAAAAATGGAGTCTACTCCAAACATGTCTTTTGATTGAGAGTTTTTAAGAGAATTCAGAATTGTCCTGATTTGAGGTTCAGAGCCCTCCATCGGTGATCGATCTAAAGGTTTTGTATTTTGACTTGTGTATAGAAACACATCATGTGTCAGCATCCACATTTGTGCCAGATTGATGTTCTTGATTGCATTTTCAAATTCACAAACATCACCCTTAGGACAGGTGGATGACCTTTTTCCTATCAAGATGAATTTTTATAAAATACTAAATTATCGAACACATATATCACACTTACCTCAATACAATGTCTGGAACTGCTGTGAAGTTGAAGTTAAAAATATGTCTGTAAAATATTAATATTTATTCAGGTTGTGATCGTGAGTGAGAGTACCCAAAATTATGCACAAATCGGTGTGCACACGGTGTCTTATTTTTAATTTATAGATCATAATAACACATCATCATACAAATTTCTTGCCGGATATTTAAGCTATCAACACAGTTCAAACTTTAGAGCAAACTTAAACTTTGGATGTGTTGAGCAGTGTAAATTTACATGACTTGAGCTTATTTTATGTATATTTCACCACCATGTGGACTCCGATCACATACAGGTAACAACCCAACGCTCTACCGAAGTTCAGTGTCGCTTTAAGATGTTGAGCACATTCTGAAATGAGCTGCAATCATTCAGAGTTTTGATATGATTTATAGTTTAACAGTTTAAGTTTAAAGTTAGTTTTGTTCCCAATCAGTCCATTTGTTTTCACTCTGCTGTGCTAGAGTGGGTGATGTCATAATCTAGTTTGTCCTTGTAGACAAATGTAATTATGAAAGCTCAAATGCAACCTTTCTGATTTATTACAGATGCAGTGATCCAGAAATTTCCTGGCACCACTAAGGGCCAATTGGGGTTTGTAATAAACTAAAAACCAACCAAGCTGCAGCTGTTAAAAAAGACTGTAGAAACTTAGCTCCGCCATTATCATTGGTGGATTTTTTTTTTTTTCTGTTTCTTTAGCTTGTTCTGTTTTGTTCAAATGTTATTTGTTCAGTGTAGTTAAATATCTAATAGTTTAGCTCAATGATATATAGCATTTTCTTCTCTTTAAATAAAAACTGTTTCAATAAAAATGCATTTCATTGTTTAGCTAACTTTGCCATTTCAGGCTTAAGATATGCCATATGCATTTGTATGATACATTGCACTGCACCATTGCACATACATATGTATACAACCTGTATTAAAAGATCATGTGTGTATCATAGATAAGTGAAAATATGTTAAATTTACATGCACTTCATTGTTCATGTATTTGTTTGATTTCTATCCTACATCAATGCAAAAATAATTTCCATTTGCAATTCATACATATACATGATGTTAATTCAATATCACAATATGTTCTTGCATTGTAATATATTCAACTTACATGTGCACAGCGTGTGTGTGTGTGTGTGTGTGTGTGTGTGTGTGTGTGTGTGTGTGTGTGTGTGTGTGTGTGTGTGTGTGTGTGTGTGTGTGTGTGTGTGTGTGTATACTGTTGCCCCTCTCCCCTTGAAACCACAGTTTACTGTATATGTTATGTGGGAGCAGGATCCAAATAAGGGGAAGTACTTAATCACCAACTACTGTCAGGTGCACTAAATGCATGGACAAATGCATTTTTAATTTTACTAGCAGTTAATGTGAAAGTATGCGCTCTGCTTTGATATCTTCTCAAGAATGTATGTGGACTGCGCTGATGCAGTATAAGACAGCCTGAGAGTGTATGTAAACACAAGGTGATTTGTGAACAAGGGGGATGGCCACTAACGACTGACTCATGACTGACCCTTTTACATAGTTCAGAGATTATTATAAATTCATACCATGGACACTGCCATGAATTTATCAACACTGGATTCACTGAGAGATGGAGAAGTCTACAGATCTTATACATTTGCATAGAATGGACTACTTGTCCGAATCTCAATTTGCATAATCACGACTCATCTTCAACTTAATACAAATGAGTCAGTTCAGCACAACACACCGGGATCCCGAAAATCTGATCAAGGTGTCAAAGTCAGCAGTGCTGAATAGGACTCAAGATTCTGTCACAGCATTGCCTATTTGTCGCCTAAAATGTTTTCACAAACATATTTTAGTGAACCATTTAGCTGTAATATGAGAAAGTTTATGACCTGGCTGCCATGTTGGAAAACAGATGGGCCAAAACCAAACACCACCCAATACTACGTCACCCTCCAACCAAAGCTTTCAGTGGTCCAGTGCAGTCAGATGTGTCCTCACCAGATTCTATGTGTACCATTAGGCTACTGGTATTTCAGAGCAACAGTCTGGCCCATATATTCTGAATTATACAAACCCCTGCACTCTCTCTGCTATTAGAGGATGGATATGGGGAATGGCAGGTTAACATGGGGGATGCATTTTGGTCATTCTGCTAACAAGGGGCATGGCATCCTCCTCCAGCCCCCCTAAAATCACCTACTGTGTGTAAATGTCCCTGGCCATGCTCTCTGTGCTGCAGCAGGCAGGAAGGCACGAGAGGTGGGGGCATTTATCAGCCCTCTAAGTGGCTGTAGGAAAAGCAATGCTCGCTGGGAGTTGAGCTGACAGCAGTTTTCCTCGGATCGATCTGCAGCGTTGCTCCAGTTTATGACAAAAGAGTTCACGACACGGCAGTCACAAAGTCAATACTGTGATAAATACTCCCCTCCACTCGCTCCTGTCCGCCACTTTACCAGGCATTTGGCCTGACAGTTATTACTCCTGCAGTAAATTCACTGACCAGAGGGAAAGAAAAGGCACTCCGCCACAGGTCTCTGGGCTGGATTTATGGACCCAAGTGGACCAAGTTTACTTAATTTAAAGAAAAGATACAAACTTGGAGAATTACGACAAGTCACTGCTGTAGTTTTACCCCTGGGAAGCTATAAAAGCTGTTAAATGCACAGATTCTCACCACCTACTGCACTATGCATTCATGTATATATGCATGTTTGCAAATGAGCGAAACATGTGGCCGTGTTTCCAGTTTTGTCCAAGAATGTAGATAACACACCAAAATTAGATTTATTATATATCCCCACTTTTTCTTCTCTGGGGATCTAATTTGAATAACGATTAGCAAATTAAAAGCAGGGATTAAAGCATGTACTGTCACACACACTTGTTTGTTATTGCCTTGACCAACTAACACCCAGAAACTTTCCATCACATGCTTGTCGCATTAACGTGACAAGGTCCCCATAGTTCAATTTTCCAAATATGAGAAAATATTAGGAAATGTTTTGCAATTTGCCATAGATCCTTGCCTTAGCACTAATCCAACATGTTAAATCCTTTTAACAGTTAGAAGTCGCTTTATCCTCGCATATGGCTGGGATCACAGTAATCAACACAGCCGATTATGCGGATGAAAATTACACTGGTACATATTAATATTTTCAATTATTCTGGTCCAAATAATACAAGTCTGGGGTGAGATTAATATTTTTTTCAATAATGACTTACAAACAGGACATCTATTGCATGTTGAGTGGAAAGTCATCATGTTGCAGCATGACTCGTAATCCTGTTAGAGATTGAGAAACACATCTCATCCAGATTAATCTCATTAAGATTGAAGTTGCTGTGGGATCATCAGTAAAACATTAGCATGGACACCCCGGCACTTTGCATACTATCATGCAAAGTATCTCTCAAAGGCTGTGACCCACATTGGCACCGACATAGTGCAATGCAGTGTCACATAAACTCAAAATAATGTCTAAATAAGTCTAAATAATGACCAAACCAACCACTATGGACTCAGAAAACCAGAATCTCTCCTGTGTTCTGCTTGCTTCTGTCTTCTCCTGTCTTGCAGCCAGATGGAAAGAAACTAAATACATTTGCTTCACTACTTCTATAGTACTGGGATTTGACTTATACTTCCAAAATGTGAGGCTATATATTTTTGCTACATTCCACTACATGAAGCTGTCAGAGTCACGCTGGACTTTTTCCCCCTCTATATTTATTTCAGAGGTGTCACTACATTTACAGATAAAGTTTTACATTCAAAACATACACTAAAACACTATTATATAGGTATCATTATAAATGCAGACTGATGCAAACTTGTATCATTAAAAACTGTTCTTAGAATCGAGCATGACTGTTTTATCATCAGTTGATGGTAAAACATTTTGTAATACGTGTATAGGGAACCTTTACATTCAGTATATGTATTATGATTTAAAGGCCACAGTGTTTATGAATAAATACCAAGGCTGCATTAGCAACAGGGCAAAGCAGTAAACTACCCCAAAACTGTCTGTCAAATGGTTTGTAGTTTTGTTTTTTTTTTGGATAGTATGTATGTATGATACAGTATGATAAGGGACTTAAAGGTCTTCATTTCCTGATCTTGAGACCTTAATATACTCAACTGACTATGATATAAAATTGTGAAAACAGTGAAAATCAGCACAGTCAAAAATTCAAGAAGCTGATACCAGTAAATGTTTGCCATTTTTGCTTGAAAAGTGGCGGGCCCAGTTCGTTTCAAGATTAAAGGTATTCTAGCACTTTGGAGGTAGACCACCCACATCAAATTAGAATAATTAATTATACTACCTTAAGTCAGATGTTGGTGTGTTTTGCACATTGAGAGCAAAACAGGAGGAAAGATTTAGCTTAGTTCTGTTATAAGTGACAAATTTCAACTTTCCACAACTTCAGCTATCTTGTTACATTTCAAATCCACCATATTTCACCGTTTCAGGAGCATTTAGCTTTAGATCTACTGTATTTCTTGACTGCATCTCAAAAGCCCGGGTTCTGAGCCAGACATTATCCTCCCAGGGCCTTTCTGTGTCATGTTCTGTCAGGCCACAGGGGCTCCCCCTGCACCTCCTACCCCATGTACACATCGCATGTTTTGGGGACACATGACCAGGACACTAGCCTCAGAACACGCAGTTCAACCAAACCCAAGGTCCTGGACTGTGGCCGCCCACTATAGCTACATTTTCATGTGACATATTTTCTTATGAAGATTAATTCAGTATAATTTTGTTTACACCACTGTAAACAAATCCCAAGTGACTCTGCTGTAACAGGAATATCAATATGACTACAGATTTTCAACAAGTAAACAGATTACTGCACTAAATCCACACACACAGACAGGACTAGTGAATGCTTAAGGTGTCTTTTTTCCTGGGGAGTTAAGGATAGGTGGGGGGTTATTTGAACACAGAGCAATGTAACTATCTGGAAAACAACAAGCAACCTTAGACAGAGCAGCACATCACAGAGCATTGATCATCAACTGACAGCCCACGGGCCATATCCAGCCTGCCAAAAGCTTCCCATCTGGCCTGCAGAATATTAACTAATTCTGAAAATGTGTACATTGAACGTTATTCATGAATGGAAGAGGTCCAGTCTATCCTGAGAGTGATCATCAATTAGCTCACTAATTAGGAATGACACCTTAAAGTCTGTAATTCATAGTTTCCCTGTTCTGCAACTCAGTCCTCTACTCCATGGATCCACCATCAAACCGCTCAGTCAACTCAAACTGAGTATTTTTGTTTGCTTTTTTTTTTTTTTTTTTTTTAGTTGAACTGTGAGTTTTGTATTGAGCATTGGCTGCCTCTGTGGCTGAATTCTGGGAGCATTTAGCAATTTATTCTAATTATGTATTTAATTATACAGATGGATTTTCCATATTTTTCAGTTTGTTCACTTTTTAGTTTAATGTCTGGCCCCAACAGTACCAGCTTCGAAAAATTCGGGCCAATGGACAAATCTGGTTGAGGACCCCCGCCATAGGGCTATCAAGTATGAGTGTGTGTTTGATAGCTCGAAGTGATAGCTGTGTTGTGAAACAGCAAGGAAGTGATTTCAGTGAAACAGTGGAGGCTGGAGGATGCTATTGATGTTGAAGATAACTGACCAGGAAAGTTAGATCAGATTTAGATTTATTTGTCCTTCTGGAAGCAAAATTGTTTCCACCTTCTGTACAACCTCAGAGTACACAAATACATCAGAGTGTATCAATCAAAGTATCAAAGTACAACAGAAGGCTAAGGTCCCATTCATACCTGTTGAACTGCAATCTTTGTCTGGATATCACTTTCAGGTGGTGAAAAACCCATGCTGATGTCATGCATACTCACAGCATTCACATAATGTAGCCATGGAGAGATCTGCAAGGGTCAGGAAGTAAAAAGCTGCATCCCCAGTGTGGTTCAAAGGCACCATATTAATGGTGTGTCAGTTGTTTAATGGTAAAGTAATGACATGTATTCAGGAATTTGCACAAAAGCATCAGAACCTCGGGGTGGATTGTGCATTATTACAGTATCTGTCTGACTCCCTGTCTTGCAGTGGGATTCTGTGTCACAATTTATTATTTTTTTTTGTTTAAAAGTAAAAAGTTCCCCTGTGATGACCAAACTAATCTTCATGTGTAAACTTGGTGGAGAACCCCTTAAACCAAAGCACTGCAAAAGGATCACTGGATTACCAAATGTCCCCCAGTGAGTTTGTCCAGCCATGCTTGTGGTATAAACATTGTCACTGTAGTTTGAAATGTCCCTTCAAATGTCTCTTTGATTAAAACAGAACCATTTTAGACTGAAATGCCATCACAACGAGTGTAATTCCTGCTAGAAAATCATTGAGTTGGTCTTTTTAATAGATTAGAATAGTGGTTCTGGGGGACTCAATCTTTCACTCTTTCACTTTGAACAGAAATTGTAACTGCAACTTGTGACAAGACATAGACATTGACTTGTTTTAAAAGGCCACAAGCCAGAATGGTTAGGGATCACTGATTAGAGTACGGATCAAACAGAGCTCATCCGAAAATAAAAGTGTAAAAACAAAATATGTATGCATGTATATGAGTGTACTGTATCTGTGGTGGGGCGTGTAGACCTAGTAGTTACCCAGTTATTATTATTATTATTATTATTATTATTATTATTATTGTATACATCTTGAAATTCTCACTGCATTTCACAGATAATAAAAGCTGAACCTTGAGCCAGTAAAAAGAAATTAAATGATATGATCCTATAGGCAGCCTAGGATTTCACATACTTATCACTGTTGTTTAGTGAAAGCCATTTATGTTAATATGTCCAGTTACATGACTCTTTGCAGTTTGAGAAATATTTCCAACCTCTCAAGCTCATAGAATGGTAAATGCTAAATGGACTGTATCTGTATAGCACTCTTCTAGTCTGAAGACCACTCAAAGCTTTTATAACTGAAGTCTGCATTCACCCGTTGACGCACACATTCATACGGCAGCTAAGCCACCTTGTCATTACAAGCGTTATCCACTCACACACTGATGGCATAGCATCAGGGGCAGTTATGGGATTCAGTATCTTGCCCAAGGATACTTGCCGAAGCCAGGGATTGAACCACCTACTTCTGGTGGAGGACTGCCGTACCTCCTGATCCACAGCCGCCCTTTCAGAACTTGGTACGTTATCATCAAACAAGGCTGCTTGTCTGAAAAGCAGACATTCTGGAGATATGAGGTTTTCATCTGACACCAGAGCTACCCAACTTAGTCAGTCTGTGTACTGTGTGTGTGTGTGTGTGTGTGTGTGTGTGTGTGTGTGTGTGTGTGTGTGTGTGTGTGTGTGTGTGTGTATGGGCCTTGGCTTCCACATGGCAATTAAAAGTGTCCCAACTCTGGACGGTGGGAGGGACAGACACTGACAAACACGAGGAGGGAAAACAGGAGAATGAAAAACAAGAGGAGGGGAAGCAGAAAGACAGACAAGCAGAGAGCTGAGAGATGAAGGCAGAGATTTTTCTTCCAAGTTTGACTGGAGGCAATACAGCAAGCCGTAATTAATTACCACAGACAGGTATGTATTAAAAACAATATTCCATCTCACCAAAGCCTTGGAGGTCTTTGCACCAATAAAGGGAGGTATTCATCAAATGAGGCCCTGTCCAAGTAAAGCTTCATGAAAGGGGACGCTGCCTTGTGTGGTTAATTTATATCAAAATCCCTGCATAAACTGGGAGGCTGTAAAAAGTCCCAATTAGCCATCTGCGATTGTCTGGAGGTTTGATGTATGGGCCTATCAATACAGCACAACTGCAGCCTGGGCTGTAATATCAAACTGTAATTCAGGATGCACATGGCGAATAAGCACCCATTGACTCTGTGTGTGATTTTACAGACCGTTAGGGAGAGCTATGTCAATATAGGCACAGCCATGGAAGAGAGGTGGACATAAAGCGACAGATGACATAAGCACAGACTCTGCGTTTATCTGCTGTAAAGTTCGACATGGATGTCTGGGACTTTTATCGTCTGGTTGTCAACTGGTTATCAGTTAACATGTTAAGCTTACAGGAAAAACATCCGGCAGTTTCAGAGTGCTGCATCCCTGTGGAGGAGAACAAGGTTATTATACAGCTCTAAAAAAGCTCCACAATTTCCAGAAGTTGGTTTTAAAGCTTCCAGTTAATTCAGAGGAATACTTTGAGAAAAAGAAAAAAAAAGAAAAACATCAGGTCACACTGTGCAGACCTTTTATTGTGGGTACATGTCGCATCAGTCCACTCTTTTCCTGCTGCCTCTCGCTGTTTTATCTGCTCACCTGCTCAGCCTGCAACCTTCAATCACTGGACACACACCTGGGTTTCTTTGCACCATCAGTGCAAAACTTAAGTCGCTCTTCCAGTACCATACCTTTCCAGATTGTTCTCTATGAAAAAGGCAAATGTCAAGAGTAATTACATCTTTAAAACATGCTGAACTGGATCAGTTGCAAGGATAAATGTGCTCTGTGGTGGAGTTTGGATGCCCAACAAGCAACTTTCATAGACAAATTCTGACAGAGAAAGTGTTATGCAGACACGTCTTGAGCGAGCTAATAGCTAAGAAGCTGAAACCTCATTCAGAAGAATTTCTAAAGGAGTGCCATGTTGCTACTGTGGAGGTGCTAGCCCCAGACAAAGTAAGACTCTTCATTTCAACAAAAGAAGCCAGGCATCTCAAATGTCAAATGTTGTCCAAATACAAGAAATTTGCAAATGTGCAATATAAAACCAACAATATAAAAAAAATCAAATTTTTGATACCGTGCCACGGACACATTTTGGTCAGTAAAAGAAGCGTTGAGGTTCAGTAAGTAGCCCATGCACTTTTACTTCTGATGTTACTGAACAAACCCATGGTGAGTTTCAGGTGTTTTCCAACAGAGTATCTAGAGATTATTTTCAACAGTGAGTTACACAAATAGAAATCACAGGCACAGATGTGGTGAGCACACGTAACAGGCCAAAAGTAAGGAAGGGGAAGAAGGGAGGAAATGGTTTAAAAGAAGTGGAGAAAGAAGGAAGAAATGAGGAGTAGGAGGGGGAAGAGGTAGTGAGGGGAGGGAGAAACAAACAGTTGCCTTGAGAGCTAAATGGGAGATTGAGGAGAAGGGAGTATAGCAAATGGAAGAATTGGTTTACAGTCTTGAGTTTTGCTCCCATTTCTCTAATTACCAGGAAAAAAGAGAAGGGGAGAGTGAGACCAGGAAAGAGAGACAGAGTGGAGAGAGAGCAGCATTCCAGAGGTATTTGCTTTAGGCAGCTCAGCCTATGAGTCAGCAGATGAAACAAAGCCAAAAAAACACTGTCACTTGACCTGCATACACACACCCACACACACCCAACTACACATCACACACAGACAGTAAAGCATACACTGATCTGTAAACATTCCGCTGCAAATATTATGTATTCACATTATGTATTCATACACCTACGAAAGCAGTTGTCTATACAGTCCCAGGTTAATTTGGTGGCATCTCCCCCTCATCATCATCACACAGATGGCCACGGGAGAACTTAATTCTTCCTCTATTGACTCAGTTTGCGTTGCCAGTCTCTGCTGTAATGACTGATCCATCACCAAACCTACTGGAGGCTCAGGGTGAGAGAGAGAGAGAACAAGGGGGATGCTAAGAGGGCTGATGTCTTTAAACGAACTTGCACAAACATTCCCAGGCTATATGTAGTAAATGTAGTCCACACTGTTAGATTTTGCATATATTAATATTTTTCTTTAACCTTTATCTATACTTCTATGACCTTGTGTCTGAATAGGCTCTGTTACTATTGACATTTCCTCTGCTTTTTTTCTATTTTTACAGAAAATCATATTTTAAACATTTATATCAGTAACCGAGCTATCACTGAAGTGATGTGCTTAAAGCAACATTTGAGACAGGTGCAGCTAAATAAAATGGAAAATATATGCTGCAAACAGACAATAAGACTATATTATTTTTATGCAAAAGGTATCAGTTGAGTATATTCATTTAACCCTCTAATTCATTATAATTTAATCTAATGTAAACTATTCACCACTGAAGTGATAGACTGTAAATTTGCTTAGCACTGATGTGAAGGAAACTCAATCTGCTGATGAAAACTGTGAGATGTGACTGAAAACTTTGGAAAAAAAAAACAGTAGGTGGACCTAGTTATAGATTATTTGGCTAATTATATTCATTCAGATTTAATCATGCTCCCTGTAATCAGAAAGCAACTAGCAATAAGTCCATACACGACTTTTTGGTGTAGATCGGTGTAGAATGTACATGCACGCTAGTACCCCAGAGTAAGATTGGTTTTACTTTGATTAGCACTGTGTTTGTGCATGTAACCATCATTTCCTGGTTTCACGGTTAAACATTTCTTACTGTCTACCCCGTAATCATCTCCCTACCCCTCAGTCCCGAGCCAGGTTGAAAACCATTGACCTGTCACATCTTTCTCTATGTGCACCCACAAACATGTTTGTATGTAACTTTGGAGAACCATTATTCTCACCTACCATACATTAGAAAATGCAAACACATAATGCACATTGTCACTGTTTGCCATGTGCCATCAACTACCTGTAGTAGCCTTCATCTAATGATGATCTGCAGCCTGAATAATCTTAGCAAAATTGATTTGTGGCTCTTGTCGAAACTACTGGTGGTCAGTTACAGTAGCCGAATTCATGAGAGTGGTAAATGCAGTAGCATCCAGGTAGCCAGAAACCAACTGTTGAAGTCACTCAGTCATTACAGGAATGACTGAGTGACTTGATATGGAGGAGTCAAAGATGCAGCCAGAAACCCGTACAATGTTAGGATTAAGTACACAGGTATATGAGGTTTTTCTGTGTTCAATACAAACATACTTTCATACAAAGTTTCATTTCTTGCAGTCAAACAAAGGCAAGTATCAGACCAGCAACCCCTTCATAAGATTTAGGCCCATTTGGTAAGATTTCATTGTTTCTAATTGAGTATTTAATGGGAGAATTGTCTAAATTATTCTATAATGAGGATTTTGTCCATAGAAATATAATAAAGTAGAATCTAACGACTGCTAATTTCATCAGGGACTCAGTAGGCTCACCCTGGACCTCTTTTAAGGATGTTTTGAAGTCCATACACCCAATTGTCGAAAACAGTGCATGAGAAAGCGAAGGGTTAACCAGCTGCCAGGGAGGCCTGTCTTGCTGCGTAACTCTCTTAACTCTGACAAGTCAAGACTTCTCAAGCCAGTTCCTCAAATATGATGGACGCTGTCTAACAGCTGGCCATTTCCTCTTATCCATACATACTTATTTCTTCCTTCCCTTCCTCCATCACTACTTTTCATTCTCTTTTCCTTAAGGATGCCTGCAAGATGAAAGGCTGCAGCCCTCGCCCTTGCCTTATCACTGTCTTTAGAGCTTGCAAAAACTTGGCGGCACCTCAGCTTTTTAGAGAGAGAGAGAGAGGAGAAAGAGAGAAGAGAAATAGCGTTGGGGATTATAGTTCTGAGGACAAACCTGGCTATTCACACTTGGCATTAGCAAGACAGCCCGGGTACAAGAAGGATATTTTTTATTCCCTTCAATTTAACTTTAATTACTCAAATCTCGGCGAGGGCACACAAGAAAAGCCCAGGCATTTGTGTCTGGGAGATTAGCAGACTGCCCTGCCAAGTCCTCGCCGGCGCTGCATCGTTAGATAGAATTCAAATTCAAATCCAGGCTAAAGACAGTGCAGCTGTCACCCCCCTGGCCTGAAAACCCCCTGGATAAGGAACGAGCTGTCCTCCCTCCTCCCTGCTTTCCCCAGGAGAAACCTAATCCTGCCTCCCTCTCTTCCTCTCTTTCCATCGTTCTGTCTCTCTCTCTGATGACTTTGACAGCTAAAATAAAGCCATTAAAGCCTCCCTGAAATAATTAGTAATTAAAATTAAAAAAGTGGGTTGTTTTGTATTTCTTTGGCATCTTTCCTCAGGTTGGGGCTGGAGGCTGGCGTTTGTAGGTGTCAGGGGTGATGTGTCTTTCACAACTCAGATCTTTTTGAAGTGTGGTTAAAGGAGGGATTTCTTCATGGACACATCAGGTTAAAGAAACACTTCCGCTTCCACACCTCCTCTCAGCTCTCAGGGAAAACTTGCTGGGCTTTCCTCTCTGGAAGTTTGACAACATGCCTAAATTCAGCTTCTTGGTGATGTGTGATATGGTGAGTTTTCATTGGGGGCTTGTTTAATCTTGTCAGCGAAGGACTCAACGGGAGAGCGTCTCACACGACGTTGAAATCCCCACTAGTTGTTCGCCTTTCACCCGCAATTGACTTTGCGAACACCTGCAATGTCTTCGATAAGTAGCTCGTTTTATCTCCTTTGGGAGAGCAGACCCCATTATCGCGGGTACGGGGGCAGATACCCCCGTCGTGCCGCGGGGCGCAAATGATAATCCATGCTGCCACACCGCTGAAATCCTGGTAAAGTGATCCTAAATTGACAAAACCCTTGAATCCTCTGGACTAGGTTAAGCCTCATCTATTAGTGCTACAGTAGCTTGGGATAAGGGTTCGTCAGCCTTGTGCCACTCCTGAGAACGTCATCAGCAGTGCCGTCCTTTTGGTTATCTTCCTCTTTTAATCCCCCACACACAGCAATGCAAGAGGGGCAAAGAGTTCACCATCCCTCTCCCTTTAAAGTCGTTAGGTAATTTCTTCATAAAGTCATGTGGTTGGGTCTGTGAAAACACTGCATCGAGCCGTAATATCAAAGCAAGCAGCATTAAGCTTGTGCGCAGAGCACTGCAACTGGTTATTTCACTGGCCCAGAGTCCATGAGCGCAGTAATTGATTGGCGTGATGGAATTAAGGGGAGACTTGCCGTGCTGAAGGGAGAGCTGGCACGGGCCTGATACATTAAATATCTAGCATGGCTCAGCCAGCCAGGCATCTGATTATGATTTCAAAGGACTCGGACCTGGACTTGATTAAAAACCACGTAGCCCAGATGAAGGGCCTGCAAAGGCCCCAAAGGCATCGACAGAGATGCCAGTAAGGGGAGCCACAGTAACAACAGCCCTGGATGAAGTCATGGCACGCCAGCCTAATTACAGGTCCATTTAAGGGGGCTGGTTTCAGCCAGCCAATCATATGTGGTCTAGGAGGATGTAGGTGGGCTAGGGGTTGTATACTGTTGTCGCAGAGGTACAATCTTTTCTGCAAGAAGTCTTATGAAATTATGGCAAATGAAACTGTGGAAAACAGAGGGAGAAAGCAAAAAAGTCTAGACCTCCTGGAGGAGTTCACTTGTGCCTTGCTTACTAAGTTCTAACAAGCCGCAAGAGCAAAGTTAATAACCGCCCTCCTCCATCCTTCCATCCCTCTTTCCCATCATCCCTCCTCACACCCCTCCCTCATCATCCTCTCATCCTCTCTCCCAGTCTGCTCTGGCCTAAGGGAGGGGATAGCGATTAATATCGGCCTAACTTTTTAGCTAATTCATTATGGAATAGCAGTTAATTTGATTTGATATTATTTTAATAAAATTCTGTAATATATTAGATTGTTTCAGGCTATCAAAATAATTTTCCAATTATTATGGTTATTCAAGCAAGTCCAGCTTTTTCCCTCCTTTGTGGCAAACGGCAGTTGGTCTGACTGTGAATACATTAGCTGCTACAACTCCATCCTGCTAATTGACTAAAATAAACGTGTATGCATGATTACACCCCAAATGTTATTAGTGCTATACATCCTCACAGCCGCCATATATTGGATTGTGACTGGCTCGGTAAGGTGTCTTAAATGTTCTTGATTGAGCCGTTGTAAGGGGGAATGAATAAAATAAATCCAAAGAGATCTGATTTCTTTCTGTGCAAATGGCCGAACACTAGTGTTTTGGCTAGCTGTTAATTAGTAACACGCTTCGGCAACCCTGCCCTTTGTGAGGCATCAAGGCACAGTGGGCTTTAGCTGAGATGGGCATGATCTGAGCAACCCTCCTTCCTGTAGACACAAATGCACACTTCGTTGCCTCCCACCTGCCTTTGAAAGCTATCATAGAACATAGAGATACCAACTCACAGTCACATCTTGAATACGCCGCCCACAGTTGCAAGAAGAGGGATTTACTGGGAAAGAACACTTTAGAAATCACAGTATGATGGTCTACTTTTTGAAATGTTTTTAATTCCAGCACCTGTCACCTCACTTTTTGTCCTTATTTCAACCTGAACATATGCAAAATTTAAACTGTAAACTGTATCCTTTGGTTAAATCACAGCGTTGTACATCCTCACATTAGGGTTAGGGCTAAACAAGTGCAAAGAAGACAGCATGTTCGACTGATGCAACAGGCCTTGCACTGTCTTCATTCATATGCAACACACCATCACATATTGAGTTTCACTCCCTCAGGGAAAAAGGCACTGTATGCTACCTCAGCATGGGTTCACTCTTACAGTATGTAAGAATGAAAACAAAGGTTCTTCTGATAATAGCGTAGTTGCCAAAATTCATAATGACCTGTTAAACCCACTGATGTGACTAAAAAGGAGGACTTTTTATATCATCTATTCAGTATGTCAGAGATTACACAAATCCTGCAACAAAGCGCAATTTCTATCCACTTGCAGATCATTTCCTTGTACAGCCCGTAGAAATAGTGGAAAACTTCCAAAGCTGTCCACCTCTTGAAGAAACATCTGTAATTACTGGCCACACACTCAATTACACCCAGCTGTAAGAGTAGAGTTAGGTTGACATTGATGACTTTTATTTGACCACAGTCAGGTTTTTTCTCACACTGTCTTGTCCAGTTGCTCTGATATCTGTGCCATTGGGTGCCCCAGGGCACTCACTCAAGGCCCAGGCTGGTTCTGTGAGTTCCACCTCTTTGAAACTCATAACTCAGCTTTGACAAGCTGTTGGCACCCACCCAAAGACATACCGATCTCTTGCCAATGTATGCAAACTGTTCATGAAAGTTTGCCTTTTTTCCATACCATGACACTGGAGTTCACTTTTTTAATGCCCTACTTTTTATCTTTTATTTCATTCACATAACTGCCCCCTTCTTTTTTCTCCCTACAGTCACAGCCTTATCATGATTTATAGAAGAGTCCATTTTGTTTTCAGTTCCAAGACACTCAAATCAAAGTACCATTGCAGTACTTTATCTTGGTTTATTGGAAGCCACTGCATACTCCCCTCCTGGTCAGTTAAATGTATTTAAGTGTGTATTAAGATAAAAATAGTCTCTGAGCCACAGATTTCATTGTTTTCTGTGTCAGTGATGAATCTCTCTTTTTTGATAGTAACTCGCAGAGAGAAGAAAAATGCCGGCTTGGCTGAACTGTTATTTCCTCTGAAGAAAAAAAGAGAAGGCACTCACAGTAAGCAAAAGGGAATGGCTCAAAGAATCTGATTACTGTACCTTGCTTTGTAAGTTTACCAGCTACAGCACATTCAACATTGTGGTTTGACATTTAATTAACATGTCAAAAAAATATTTTGGTCATTATTTCAAGTTTTCCCCCCAGGGTATTTGCCCACAAGCCTGGAATGTTCCCATCAATTACCACCACTCCCTTCTCCTCTCCAGTGGCTATGAGGACAGGAGGAGAGGTCACTGGAAAACTTGTCTTGCAGGCTTGAAGCGCATTATAAAACACACCGTTCAAGGGGTTTATATTTAAAGTGAGGGAACAACCAGGCATGCTTATGTTGACTTGGTGAGCGTTTCAGAATAACACAAGCTCTGCTTTCCCCTTCAGTCTCCTGCACATCTAACTCAGCAATCTCAATGAGTTTCCACGTTCTCTAGCACTAAGAGGAAAGGAGGAGAAAACACACAATACACAGAAAACATGAAAACCCACCTTTGTCTAGATCAGGTAACAATACCTTGCTGTATGTCAGGCCAACACAAAAGGCTTTAAGATGCACCCTGCTATTTCTAAGATTCTCAGAGAAAGCATCTGTATGGGCACATGACGCCCTGTGATTTATGCCGGGAGGGCGCGCTATAATAGAACAATGGCCAGAGTCCTTCCATAGAATAAAGAGGGCTGCAGCACAGCCACTGAATGGTAAGGTGCTGTCACTTATTGAAAGTAATATGAATGGAGAGAGGCCAAATTTGATTTCCAGGGTACAATACCTTTGTGAGGTGTTTGTTCATCATCATTCACAAGTCAACACAGCCTTGATTAAGGGCCACAAAGACCTCAGAAGCGAGCAAATGTATAGGAGAAAGCATATTTTGCATGGATATATGTTGCTGTACTGATCCTTATTTATTTCCTCATACTTTACATACATAATTTAATACTATGTATTATGTAGTAAGGGAAAGTTGATATAATATGTTGTCTTTTTTACATTTATGGTGAGAAAACACATGAATTTGGGTGTATAAGACCTGAAACAACACATATACAACACACACACAATCATACTAAACAGAAAGAGGAGTGGCAATGTTGTTTTCAAATTCAGCCCACTTCTTTGGTCACCACAACTTTTGAGTTTAACCTCCATCTGACTTCGACACACATCTTTTTAACTGCTCTCTACCGAGGCGACCAGGGGCACTGTGTGTTCTTCCTTGCATCCAGCGCATTAAAACCTTCCCTCTTATGTTCTGGGAGATTGAAAGTGTCCAGCGTTTTATTCAAATGACACGCTGCCTCACCGGGTGCCTCTTTTCTCTCTCCTCTATCTGCCTCCCTCCGCCCCCCCCTCCTTCATATTATTTTTGAAGACAACTGCAGGCTAGAGGATAAGAATCCCGGTTGCAGTGCTTGCCGGCACTTCCTCCTCGGCCCTGATTTGAATAAAGAGCTTTGAAATTAAGTGGACAGGCCCCGTCAGAAAAGCAGCGGTGCGCCTTTAAGAAAGCCACCGAGCCCGGGTAAATTATTTTGATTGACGGTACCAGGACATTTTTTGTGGGCTAGCTGATTTAATTGCAAGTGCCAGGGGGCATCTTCAGGGGCCAGGTACCGCCGTACCCGTTTGATCTCCTCGAGCCATCTCCCGGTGGTACCAGCTACCCGGGCACCAAGGGCCAGAGGGCACATGAACAAAGGCAACTCTGTGTCTGTGAGCTTCTCTCCCCTTCGCCTCCTCTGAAATAGAAAAAAAAAAAAAAAAAAAAAAAGAAAGCTGTGGAATGGGCAGCCAAAAGTGTGAAAATTGATTTCTAAGCACATTTGATGTTAAGTCTTTAGTGTCAAGAGTGGTATATTCATTGATAAAGAGAAGGGGGGTTGGGGGGGGTGGGGGTAAGGTAGAGATGGTGCAGGAGAAAGAACGGAGGGACAGCAAGAGAGTAAAGGCAAAGAGAGCAAGAGCATCTTCTGACAGTCTTTATTTCCTGGATGGAGGAGAGGTGTGGACTGGGTTTCAAACAGGAAGGAGGATTAGGGAGAGGGGTCTTAATGAGAAAAGGATCCCTAGTCAATGGACAGGCTCTGTCAAAAAGAAGAAGCCAATACTCAGTCCCAAAAGCCAAGCTGAGCCCCAGCCGGCAAACACACACACAAATGTACATACACCTCCAGACCCAACAGTTTTCCTGAAATCCCATCAACCAAAGCCCAACACTACTCTATATAACCTGTACCACTATCTCCACCGGCTGTCCATCTCACACTCACTCTCTCAGCACAGCATACCAGTTAGAGAGCCAGTTGTCCTTATCAGTCCCTGTAGTCAATATAACCTGAACAAAGTAGTGCAGCTATAGCACTCAAATCATCCTTGTGTTCAGGTGCCTGTGGTCTCAAACTCAATCCTGTTGTCTGTTTTATTTGAACTCCATATTTAGAAATTACAAGCAGTACTTCCAGTGGTGTAAAATTATCTAGAGAGCAAGCGTTTAAGTTCATTAACTCAAGTTAAGTAGTAGGTAGGAAGTAAAACAAACAAACCAAAAAAATATGATGATAAATGATTTAATAATAATCCAGAGGAACAATGCACACATTACAGATTTTCCATTTAGGCAGAGAGATCGACAAAAACTGTAACCATGCACCATTAATAGTTTCTGGAATCATGCAAATTCAAAATAGATACCATTGGAAACCAGATTAATCAAAACCAGGGTAAGACTCAAAAACCTGGACACCAGCAGCTCTCTATGAGTGATCCTACAGAGGCTGTATGCAAGCTTGAGCTTAGACACACTGTATTCTATATTCTAATCTATGTGTTGATAGAGAGCAGTGAGATTTCCCATTGACACTTGGAAGACACTAGATTGCGGGTAGAGGCTCCAAAACTCAGAGCTAAAGCTCCACCCTTTTAATTGGCTTTTTAAAATATCACAGACAATGATTTGCAAATATTAAAATGTCAGGTCTATAAAATGTTTTCTTTTTTCTTGCAGGTTGCTTTTCTTTTTTAAAAAAATAAATAAATAAATTGACTAAAAGGAAAAGCAGAGGACATCTTAAAAGGATTTAAGGGTTTGATTCATTTCATGGCATTATTGCTGGTTTCAATTAAATATTTGGACAGATAATAATGGTCATAATAGCAAACTGCTATTGCTTATTTTTTACAGTCATCAGATCGAATATTAACTGGAGAACTGTTCCAAAGCTGTGGTGTTAGGACAGCAAACACTTACACACTTTGACCTAAACCTGAGCTCTGGAACAGCTAGCAGACGTAACCCAGCAGATCTAAGAGGCTGTTTTGGACAGTAAGGAGTTCACTGATGTACTCCAGTCCTCACCAGCGCAAGGAGGCTTAAACTGGGGTAATGTGACAAGAGCAGTGGAACTTTTTTTTGTAAGGTAAAGCCATAGTAGCTGTTCTGTGTTTTTTTTCTGGACCTAAAGAAATGCATGTGCTTGATTTTGTCACATAGGTAGGGCTGGGCAATATAGCTTTTTTTCATCTTTGGAAGTTGATTTCTGATGAAATCAGATCTGTTGATTAATTTCTATTAGAAATACCACTTCTCTTATTATTGCTAAGGCGAGATTCCTCAGTAGTAGATTCTTAAAATTGACCAAAAATTGTGTAATCTGTCAACAGAAAATCTATTTGAATAAATAAATTGCACATTAACAAAAATCTTAAATCACATCAGTGTAAATCCTTGTAAATATAACTGTGTAAAATACCTTTTATCTCAGCTAAAATCAGTGACCTGAGATAACATCAATTTCCATCCCTCATTTTTGACCATATCTATCAGCATCATCTCTTTTGCCATTAAACGTGAAAAAGTGCATGAACGGCATGGACTGCACTGATCTGAGGAAAATGCTAATATCAGTATGCTAACATGCTCACACTGTGAATGCTAACATGCTGACGTTTCACATATATAAGATTACCTTGTTTACCATCGTGCCAGCATGCTAACATGGCTAAAAAGCAACAGATAGTAAAATTATGGTTTGTTTGTGGCATGTTTCTTTGAGTGACTTGCTGCTTGTTTCAGGGGATGAGTGTAATTGCTGGCGTGTGAGTACTTTCAGTGTGCATGCTTTATGGAATGGTCATGCTTTAGATGATACACTTTGTGGTATTTCCCATCTTTGTTGCCACAGGTTTTGTCAGACTAAATAATACACATCACAAGTCATTTCAGTGTCAGAGTTTAAGCTTGCACGATTTGGGATTGTCTGATCTACTCCCTGGGCAAACAAGGGATTGAAGTAAGAACTTTTGAAAGAAGAAATATCACATCCTTCCTCTTGTAAAAAAATAAAAGTTACATTCATAAGCAATAAACCAAACCCTTGCTCACTTCAAGACCCTCAGGTGTTTCTTGCTACAGGCATGCTTGGTCTGGTAGCTTATGTTTGCAAAACCTGACATAGTGTTGCAATTCAGTGTCTATTCTCTAGTTTTGCTGCTGTTACATATGAGTAAGCATTTACCGTTATCTTGTAATTGTCACTTATGGCCATAATGAATGCTGTTCAGCAAAACTTACAAAGTCTCATCTTAAAGGGGACAGGAAACACTTAACAAAGTTTACAAAAATTAATGCAAGGTTTTCCACACCAAAACATTAGCCAATGTCTAACATTGTTAATAAGTTGTAAGAAAAGAAATTAACTTGTTGTCAAACAAGGGCGCAGCCATGTCGTCTTGGCATAGAGCGTGACGTCACGAGGTTGGTTGGATCGAGGTCTTTCATTACTCCACTGGTGACAACAATGACAAAATGGAACCACAAAGAAAGAAGAACTGCAAGGGAGGTTATTTTTGTATCGCTCCAGGCTGTAGCAATGAATTCTACAGAGTAAAAAAGCGGATACAAGCAACACATTTTTCCACTGATGGCAGGCTTAAAAAAATACTGTGACATAGTTATTACATAATAACTACAATAATAAACATCAATCCAAATAATTAATAAAACACTCATTCAAGATTCTAGATTACTTTATTTTTCCCATTCACATAAGAAAAAAACAGTTAAAAACTATTTTCAATCCATGTTAAATCTCTTGTGAAATTCGCAAATAGTTAGAGACCCACTCAGTCTGCGATTAGTGTACACTACCTCATCGCCTCAACCTCAACCATCATCTGCAGCCACAGGATCCACATTTCCAATCTGCCATCCACGTAGTTGATTCCACAACATTCCTCAATGTTGGGGTGACAGGACGCTGCCAAGTACACAAAGTACCTATAGTATCATGTGAAAAAAAAACACAGGTACGTCTCTTCTGCATCCTAGAGGGATGAGACAAGTAAGCTAAGGTTAGCTAGCTTACACTCTTTTTAGCTAGTAAGTTAGTTCGTTTACTAATGTGGCACTATGGCTTCAAGAGTAAGCTAGTGAACTATAATGCTGGCTAAGGCAGACTGTATTCTGGACATAATGATCTTTCAGTCAGTCGAGCCTTTCCAGCTCAGCAACTAACGTTACCATTAAATTACCTGCTGTAAATGGGGCGCACCAGGGTCTCGGCACGTACGTCTTTCAATAAAAGCACGGCCACTTCCAACACTTCTCTCTTGCAGCAGAGCATCTGGTAGGTGCGGGATAAAGTGATGCAAGTAAGATCCCCCAGAAGATAGCCCAAGTTCGCCTCCCACCAACAAATACACTCTGTCAGGGTGGGCATATCCCTGCAGTTGCCACACCCACACTACGTTGTGTTGCCCACCCTCTGAGCACCTGCAGAAGCCATCAGCTGCTCTTCCTCCAAAACAACCCGTGGCTGTGTTTGAGGTGTTTGTCTCCTCAGTGGCTCGAAGGCGTATGCCATCGGGTGTGATGGTATCGCTTCGAAATTCCACTCAATTTCTTCCTCTTCCCATCTTCATACTGACAAGCTAGCTACGCATCCAACCTGATCCAACCAGCCAACCTCGTGACGTAGCTAATGAAGCAATATTGAACAACATAGTGGCACACTACTGCTGAAGCAGTTGATCAGCACGAGAAAAAAAAAAAAAAAAAACTCTTCTAATTTTATGTAAAAGCACTTTCCATCTTAAAAAAAATCACAGATGTATTCCCACACACTGTGTGAATTAAATAAGAATCGGAGTGTTTCACGTCCTAGCTAAAGTTCTAGCGCATCAGAGGTGTTCATTCAACCTCATTCATTCAACACCTGTTGTGAATGAACAGACTGTTCAGCTGGAATTTTCAGTGCCCACATAACAAAAGCTTCCTCTGAGACACTGCTTGTCTCTCCTGTGAATCTTTTTTAATACAAAAATCAATAGCTTGTGATGTGTTTAGCTAACTCAACCAAACCAGATGTTCCTTTCTTGAGAACTGCCATATGATTGTTAAGAAATATCTCTGTTTCTGAGATGTGATTGGTTCATCAAGCAATGTAATTTAACAATATATCAAAGTTTCTGATTTTCCTAATAAGGAAATATTTTCCATCAGTGTTTCTATTGCTTAGCTACAGTGTTTATGCTTAAGTGTGTCCCTGTGATTCTGAATTACAAGAGTTTTATCCACCTGCCTGGTATGACTAGGATGAAAGATCGCCACCTTTCCCCATGCGTTTTGGACTCACATCTATGTATAGTAACCTGATGCAGAGGAAGTAGGGTATTGCTCAGCCTCCCATTGATAATCTCCTCCCCTTCCGCTATCTGCATGTTACCATTTTCAAAGTCACTGACACTATGTGAAACAACAACCTCCAAGCTAGCACCCTCCACCCTCAAAATGGCAAGTTTTGATGAAACTCGTTGCTACCTCACGTCTCTCCCCAGTATTTGGAGAGGAAATACACAATTAGCAATTTTGACTATGATTATGAAATGAGCTACTTTATTGGAATCATAAAGAAATTACATTCATAGCATGGATCAGTGGACAAATATTAATATATATCTTATTTTATCATAATTTATTTTTTTATGTTTCATGTTGACAGGTGAGGCAGCACCTCACCTGCCTCCCCTGACCGTACGTCCCTGGCCGCCACCTCTGTCTCCACCCACCTCTCTGCTGCTCGCCTGCAGCTTTGAGTCTGCTCATCAAACAAACCTCATGAGCAGCTTAGCTATCAACATAATGTTACCTGTAACTTTCTTTGTCAACACACCCAATCAATATAAAATGTCCTGTCACCTTTTGAGATGAATCATCATGACCAGACTAATGTTGCTGAATATTACTGCGCAGTCTGCAGAACTGATTGGACACTGTCAAAGGATAAAAAATGAGAAGAAAAATTAAGTTACAGGTTGACCAAAAAGTTGGCTCATAGATAAATGGATGGAACAGCCTTGATATAAGTTTTGTGGCAAAACCCATCTGTTGTTAGTATAAAATTTATAACCAGCACTAGCAGCCTCTGGAAAGAGGCTACTGAAAACCAGAGTTTTCTCTGTCTCTTCTCTTTTCACATCCTTTGATAATACATGAAGGTTAACCCTATCCTTTTACAACTCTGCAAGAGAAAACAGAATACATCTATGCTTTCATTTAGAAAATATTGAAACTTAGCTGACAAATACAGATATGTAGCTACACCTTAGCCCCACCCCCTAAAATCAATGTAATTGCTTCCTTATGTGATGTATGAAGCTCTGGCTGTCTGAATATGTGTTTGTGAGACTGTCATTGGCACACTGTTCCAAGGTGGAAATCCTCAGGCATGGCGTTGACTGATTGTGTGACTGCTTATTTCACACATGATGTAATCTTGTAAATGGTAAATGGACTGTATTTTGTATAGTGCTTTTTCTAGTCTGAAGACCACTCAAAGCTTTTACAACTGAAGTTTGCATTCACCCATTCGCACACACATTCATACGGTAGCAAGCCACCTGCTCATTATAAACGTTATCCATTCATACACCGATGACACAGCATCGGGGGCAGTTTTGGGGTTCAGTATCTTGCCCACTTTGGCATGTGGACTGCCGAGGCCAGGGATCGAACCACCAACCTTCTGATAGGTGGACGACCGCTCTACCTCCTGAGCCACAGCCGCCCCGGTTGTAGCATAGACATGCTATATGGACTTGTAATAAGGCCAAAACTTGATTTTAATCAGAGGGAGTACTTTAAGAAACTTTAGAAATACAGACAATACAGGCATGATAATGGTTTCAGCCATATCTTTCTACCTCACTGGCACAGCGCTAAAACGAAGTATTAAGATAGTCTGGCTGTTCAAGACTGTGTATAGAGACACTGGCTTCTGTAAAATGATACTATTCATCATGTAAAATACACTATTTTCTCAGGACGGGAACCCCTGGATTGGCGTTTGGAAGTATGACATTTTTGAGGGAGAGATTTTAGATTTAGATGTAGATTTATGCATTGTCTTTGAAATGAATTCTTTGCAATGGCGTGCTTGTTAAAGGGCTTGTTTGTATTTGAAATCTCTCCCCACTCTCCTCCCCAACACCATTTTCTCTCCCTTTATGAATCCAAGCAGCGTTCCACTCCCACTTAACTGACTTTGCATACAGAAGCCTCTCTAAACTGGGATAATAATGAAATTTAATAAGTTAAACCTCTTAACTTAGCATAGCAAAATCAAGAGCCCATTGTAGATTGGAAGCAGGTACATGATACACAATGCAAACTATATTCTCTGTGGGCCAAACTGTATGTATTGCGGATATTGCATAATAAATAGCTGTAAGGTGGAGGTGACACTCAAATAGAACACAAATTATTGCAATAACCAGTCTTAAAAGAAAATATTCCATATACCGTCAATTAATATTAAAGGGGCACTTCGGTGATTTAACATTACACTCCCATAAAGTTAGGAGACTCACAAGAGATGGAGTAAAATTTATCAAGACCTGTGCAGCACACAACGAGATATAATGGTGATGGGACTTGCAGTTCCCTGTCTGGGCCAAGCTCCAAATATGCTGTATCTTATATTTCCCATGATGCAACCAATGGCATGTTTGTGTTAGATGGTCCTTGTCTGGTTCACACGTCCAGAGTGCAGACCTCCATTTGGTCTTGCTGGCTTTCTGTTATACATTTTTAGATTGTAAGTATGAGTTGAGATAAGCCATAATGACATTATCGAACTGCTGGCTCAGATGTTCCATGCTAACATTTAGCATACAGGATCCATGTTGAGAATTTATTAACAAGTGTACTGAGAAACACTACAAGCTCTGTGCTTTTTCTTAAGCATATTCTGTGCTGAATGAGAGTAATTCCAAACTAGGGGTTGACAAATATTCACTCATTGCCTGTAGCAAGTTCAGCAAGTATTACTTAATCACAATTGAAAGCTGGCAGTGTTGAAAAGGCTTATATTCCTTAAATTATGGAAAAAATGTCATTAGATAGTGCACCTGAAAATTAGGAATCAAACACCTGTAGATTTGAGAGGTGGCTGATGACTGATGGTGAAGTGCTGCATGTAGCTTGGTAGATCACAATGAATTTTTTATGATAAATGTTCTTATTATAGACTTTGATTAGTGCTTGTCAATGTCAACACAAGTTGGTATTCAGCCTGAAGCAGTAGGCACATTTGGATAGACTCTATCTCAGCATGTGGAAATTTTGTGGGTGGTGGTGTCATTGCATAATTGTCTCCCAAAACTCATTGTTTTGCTTAAAAAAAAAGTGACCCTTTAAAGTTATCATACATATATGCCTATTGTGATGAGCCAAATCATTCAAGCGGTACTGCCATGATGTGAAAAGTTTTCTGTAGGACAAAAATTACAGAAGGTGATTTTTACTTTGATAATATGTCTGTGGTGTCCAGAGGCCCTTTTGTTGAGCAGTACTAGAGCAGTTCTCCTGTCTACTGATTGATCATCAGCAACATTTAAGGTGTGCTCACGTTTGGTTTCACCTCCAAATATAGTGGTGTCTTCAATTATATCATGGTGTTCCAAGATCTCTGGAACTACTTTGGTTAGTACAGTGTTGTTGTGACTGATACATTCTAGGGCTAGAGATAAAAAGATGGAACCTATCTGTAATCACCCGAGTAATGAACTTTCCAAAAGCAATGGTTAATACATACAAGAAACCATGGGCGGTTAGGTAAAGGTAAAACTAAACTAAGAGCACAGATTTGAAAATGAGTGCTTGTCTTTAGTCGTTGAAGAACAACCATGCACATGACGTTCATCAGTTTAGCTCAAGATGCAGCATGGAGGTGACTGTCCCATGTTGGCCCCCATCAGCCCTGCCAGCAAGTAGAACCACAACAGTGCGGATGGACACAGTTACCAGATCTCCTGTTGTGAGGCCACAGTGAAAATGCAAATAACCACATCTCAACATGGCGAAACACAGCTAAAGGCCTCCTGAAAAATACTACTACAGGACTAACACATATTACCAGTGCTACATCAACAGAGGAGCAAAGGTTCATCCATTAGTGAAATTTCAGCAGGTTTGTCTTCACAGTCCTGCAGTGTGTTGATCATCCTGCCTGGATGGATGCCGCTTGTCTAATTCCCAACAAGCTGATTTCTGTCCAAGATTATTTAACCGAGCACCTGCATTGTTTATTTTGCTATATAAGTCAATAATCTTATTTTCTATCCTCTATTCCCCAGATTTAGCTAATCTGCCTAATTGCAAATTAGCATTCTCCACATAGACGACCCACATTTCCAAATTAAGACCCAGACTTCCAGGGGATGCTGAATCAGCTGGTTTTGGCTGATGCTGTGTCTCCAAAGCACCCAGTCAGACACACAAGAGCTTCCTCTTTTATACCTGCCATGTGTCCACAGCCCAGGAAGATACTGCACCTAAAGGAGCAGGAGGCAGAACTTTGAACTAGAGAACATGTCTTCCTGTCACTCCAGTTGCACTGTTAGACGTTTCAAAAGGTTTCAAATTCTAATTTACAATTCCATAACCACATTTTACTTAACTGTGACTGTTACGTAACTGTTACTGTAATTCATTTTACAATTATCTCATTGTAAAAACCAAGGTTAACATACAGTAGTGTAATGATATTTATTATCATTATTATTGCTATTATTATTATTATTATTAGTAGTAGTAGTAGTAGTAGCAGCAGTATCGGTATTATTATTATTTGATTCCATATTTTATAAATGGTATAAATTGTGTTTATTTAACTTATATCCTACATAATTACTGCTATTAAAGCTACACACACAGACCCAGTTGTTATGTAAAACACTACAAATGCTTGAGGCACTATTGACAGAAGTGTGTTAAAATACAGAAATTGATTTAGAACTTTATATCTTCCTCTTCACCATCTTTCCTGTCTTGCAACTCACCCCAGTCTTGGCAGTGAATTTTGTTCCTTTCCCAGTATTTACTCTTACAAAGAATCTTTAGGCAAGATAAAAGCAATGGGGGGAAAACAAATGCAAATGCATGATCGATATTATCATACAATTAATTGCTGTTTATTACATGTGAACTATATTGTACAAATTCTCTCCATAGTTAGCATTTTTGCATAAAGAGCTTTAACTTTAAAAGGCCAGTGTTAGAGTAAATGCACAGCACTCATACAAGGTCAATCACCAAACCATCACCAAAATGCAAGCACTCCGTCAAAACAAAGGCCACCTTTCCTCATTGCTGACCATCCATTTTGCTGCAGAGAGAATGTGTTCCCTGAAAGATATAAATCGCACACTTTTAAAAGTCATACATCAAAATTATAAGTTACCTCTTAGTCTCTCAGTCTTGGTGTGGCGGGTAGATCCATGTATTTCTGGATGAATACTGTTGTTGCACGTGCCTTTAAATGCTAAAAACGCCTAAATGTACATGTTTAGTCAAATTTACAGGATTATTTTCTTACAGTGACCAAAATGAAGATGGAGTCATCTTTTTCAAGGAAGTGTTTCATCACAGCAAGCACTGCCACTGTGTGTGTCGTTCTCAGTGTCCTGAAAGTTTCTGTTCTGTGACTGTCTTTGAAAGAAGTTTATGATCCTCTACATCCTAGCTTGTGGAGCCTCTCCAAGTCAATCACAGATATCAATAGTCGTGAGAGTTTTGAAGTGTGCACAGAATCCTCTTGCCATCATGAAAGACCACTGTTGTTCAGAGACATTGGGTAGAGGGCAGGTTTTTATCATGTGATGATATATATATATATATATATATATATATATATATATGTGTGTGTGTGTGTGTGTGTGTGTGTGTGTGTGTGTGTGTGTGTGTGTGTGTGTGTCTCCCATGTCTGCAGTTCTACTCCCAGCAGATTGAAATACACTGCTCAAAAAAATAAAAGGAACACTTAAACAACACAATGTAACTCCAAGTCAGTCACACTTCTGTGAAATCAAACTGTCCACTTAGGAAGCATCACTTATTGACAATCAATTTCACATGCTGTTGTGCAAATGGAATAGACAACAGGTGGAAATTATAGACAATTAGCAAGACACCCCCAATAAAGGAGTGGTTCTGCAGGTGGTGACCACAGACCACTTCTCAGTTCCTATGCTTTCTGGCTGATGTTTTGGTCACTTTTGAATGCTGGCAGTGCTTTCACTCTAGTGGTAGCATGAGACGAAGTCTACAACCTACACAAGTGGCTCAGGTAGTGCAGCTCATCCAGGATGGCCAATCAATGTGAGCTGTGGCAAGAAGGTTTGCTGTGTCTGTCAGCGTAGTGTCCAGAGCATGGAGGTGCTACCACGAGACAGGCCAGTACATCAGGAGACGTGGAAGAGGCCATAGGAGGGCAACAGCCCAGCAGCAGGACCGCTACCTCTGCCTTTGTGCAAGGAGGAACAGGAGGAGCACTGCCAGAGCCCTGCAAAATGACCTCCAGCAGGCCACAAATGTGCATGTGTCTGCTCAAACGGTCAGAAACAGACTCCATGAGGGTGGTATGAGGGCCCGACGTCCACAGGTGGGGGTTGTGCTTACAGCCCAACACTGTGCAGGATGTTTGGCATTTGCCAGAGAACACCAAGATTGGCAAATTCGCTACTGGTGCCGTGCTATTCACAGATGAAAGCAGGTTCACACTGAGCACAGACGTGACAGAGTCTGGAGACACCGTGGAGAACGTTCTGCTGCCTGCAACATCCTCCAGCATGACCTGTTTGGCAGTGGATCAGTAATGGTGTGGGGTGGCATTTCTTTGGGGGGCCGCACAGCCCCCCATGTGCTTGCCAGAGGTAGCCTGACTGCCATTAGGTACCGAGATGAGATCCTCAGACCCCTTGTGAGACCATATGCTGGTGCGGTTGGCCCTGGGTTCCTCCTAATGCAAGACAATGCTAGACCTCATGTGGCTGGAATATGTCAGCAGTTCCTGCAAGACGAAGACATTGATGCTATGGACTGGCCCGCCCGTTCCCCAGACCTGAATCCAATTGAGCACATCTGGGACATCATGTCTCGCTCCATCCACGCCACGTTGCACCACAGACTGTCCAGGAGTTGGCGGATGCTTTAGTCCAGGTCTGGGAGGAGTCCCTCAGGAGACAATCCGCCACCTCATCAGGAGCATGTCCAGGCGTTGTAGGGAGGTCATACAGGCACGTGGAGGCCACACACACTACTGAGCCTCATTTTGACTTGTTTTAAGGACATTACATCAAAGTTGGATCAGCCTGTAGTGTGTTTTTCCACTTTAATTTTGAGTGTGACTCCAAATCCAGACCTCCATTGGTTAATAAATTTGATTTCCATTGATAATTTTTGTGTGATTTTGTTGTCAGCACATTCAACTATGTGAAGAACAAAGTATTTAATAAGAATATTTCATTCATTCAGATCTAGGATGTGTTATTTTAGTGTTCTCTTTATTTTTTTGAGCAGTGTATGAGAGCCGTTTTTTTTTTTTCCTTCAGTCAACTGTCTCTCCGTCTGGGAGACATTCTGCCTCCAGTTTATGCACCCATAGCTGTCTGCTTTGCACTGTACTGTTTTAGTGGTGGTGCTAGCATCACTAGTTTCTGTCAATGTTCTTAGTTTCTGTATTTTGTCACTTACATTGACACGGTTGACATGTTTAATTCTTGTCTTAAGCTAATTAACAAGTGAATAGTAACATATTCCCAATTGTTCTCCTTCCTCTGTTATGTCTGAAAAGGTCAAAGAATATTTTTGCACAATCACTTTTGATACCTTTGCATAGACAGCCTTGTTGGAGTTTGGACAGTGTTCCTGCATGGCTCCCACCACAGTTCCCACCACGGCTCTTCTATCTGCAGTGTTAGCTGTTATGTTGCATTTTTTAATATAAAAACACCAAGGTCTAGAAATGTGTCAGAGTTAAAATTTTATTGACGCCGTTGTGTTGCATGTGGCTGCAATATAGTCGACTGCCTGTGTTTTCTAGATATGTGTGAGGCAAAGGACCCCGCTCTTAAATATTTCGAGCATCCCTAAAATAGACTAATGGCTTTCTTGCTATTCCGTAAGTGTACTGTAACTGTAATGAATGCAAAACAAGGAAAAATTATCAGCCACATAGTCACATCCTTGAATATCCTGAATTTTTAGTTACCATTAGGCTGAAACAGGTTTTGTTTCTGTGACAAAGAAGGTATGTGCATGGTTCTGTGCATGCAGGACTTCAATGCTGAAAATGTGTTGAAATTGCTGGGACACCGTGGGACACATTGAAACCTGTCGTTGATGGAGCTTTGATGGCTTCACACAGGAGCCCCAAAATCAGTGACAGACCTTGTGGCAACACCTCTTTTGAACAGTCTCTACAGAGGCAAAAGTGATAGAAAATGAATATTTGGTATAATGTTTATCTAGAGTGTTCTGTATTATAATGAAAACTACACTATTGTATAGTATGTGTATGTGTATAGTAGGTTTAAGTAAGTAGAAGTTGAGCTGATCTCCAAAAGGCATAAAGTTAAACATGAAACATCCAGTTCAAAATTTTTAGCACGATTAGTGTATTACTTGAATTCAAGTTTAAAGTGAAAAACGGAAAGAAGCACCATACGAAAGTTTGGGTACCTCAAGAGATTTGAGGTCTTATAACTTTTACTAAGGTCTCTGACCTTAATCAGCTTGCTAGTACTGTGGCTTGATCATAATCATCATTAGGAAAGGCCAAGTGATGCAAATTTCAAAGCTTTATAAATACTCTTATTCCTCAAACCTACTCTCAACAATTAGCAGACATGGGCTCCTCTAAGCAGATGTTTCACACTCTAAAAGTGAAAATAACTTTAATGTTTTTTGAATTGTTGGGTGTTTGTACATTAAAAAGTATGGTCCTATATGAGTAAAATTGAATTAAACAATATTGAAAGAGCTACGATGTTATAAATAGTTAACGTGTTGAATGTACTACAACTGCTTTACATAAAATGACATTAACACATATGGCATTAAGATTTTAGAAGTGACTTAGTATTAGTGATTTTATGACATAAAAATATAACATTGTCCTCAAGACAGATTGTTTCCCCTTTGTAATAGTTGAAGGGAGTTGCATTTTCAATGTATATTAACCCTACCCTATTTACAGTAACAGAAATTTTGACCATGCATGATGCCACTGTGTGTGTGTGTGTGTGTGTGTGTGTGTGTGTGTGTGTGTGTGTGTGTGTGTGTGTGTGTGTGTGTGTGTGTGTGTGTCCAAAACAAAGGAACGGCCCCCAAAGAAAGTCTTGCCCAAGGCCCCTTGGACCTCTTGACTAAACCAGGCCTGCAATCAGCCATCACTGAGAGAAAAGCCGTTGATCATGTGGCATCAGCCAGACATGGTTATGATCATCATATTCAGTAGAACTCATGTCATAAATACGGGCTTAACTAGTTGGCCAGTTAACGCCAAACATTATTATCAGTAAATATTATGATTTCATTGATCACCTTGTGAGACATGAGAGCAGTGTTCACGCATGAGCATGTTCACATCTAAGCAAAAGGTTCCATTATTCATTGATCTATTAATTGTTTTTTGTTCCTTATTAAATGTAAAAAAAACTGACACAGTGCATATTCCTAAATACATTTGTGTTTAAACAAACAGTGATTCAATACAGGCCCATAGATCAGTTTGGTCAGGCAATGGGTTAATTCAGTCATGCTAAGATGACGTCTTCAAAATGTATTGCTCAATCAACAGTCCAAAATCCAAATTATATCTACATTAATATCAATAAATTGTATCAGTGGTCAAAATAACAGATTTCCTAATCAAGTAAAGCACAAATACTTGTTCTATTAAGATGGCCACAACCATTTAACACAAACAGCTGTTTAAGTGCAGCAGACTTCCAGTACTGTTGTAAGAAGGTACATTGTGTCACCTTAAATTCCATCCATCCATCCATTTTCTATGCCGCTTATCACTTTCGGGGTCACGAGGGGGTCGGAGCCTATCTCGGCTGTCAACAGGCGAGAGGCGGAGTACACCCTGGACCGGTCGCCAGCCGATCGCAGGGCACATACACACACCATTCACACTCACACTCACACCTAGGGGCATTTTAGAGTCACCAATCAACCTAATGAGCATGTTTTTGGTCTGTGGGAGGAAGCCGGAGTACCTGGAGAGAACCCACGCATGCATGGGAAGAACATGCAAACTTCACGCAGAAGGGCCCGACCCGGGAATCAAACCTGCGACCTCCTCGCTGTGAGAAGGTTGCGCACTACCTGCTGCGCCACCGTGCAGCCCTCACCCTAAATTCATGAAAGATTATTTATAGATTACCGTAATGGATAGATAAGTGTTAGGACAATGTGTTTCGAAAAACGTGGTGAACATGATCAAAGGAACCATTCTGGGTTTGCATGTGTTACAGTACAAACAAGTTTTAATGTCTTTCTGCCCTCCAATACAGAGTTGGGGGCAGTGGGGCAGGAAATAAATGTATTTGAAAAAGCAATCAACAGCCCCCCACCCCCACCCCACCCCACCCCACCCCCATGCTGATTTGCATCTGATCCCCAGATCATGTTTTATTTATCAGTAATCACAACCAATCAGGGAAGAAATTAATCAATGAAGGCGCAAGGCAGGAGCGATATCCGCCATCTGGGGGTCGCGCTGATCCCTCTACCCCCTGGCAGGCACACATGCACGGGCATGTACACATACACATTCAAGGTCCAACACAGTAGATACACATGCGTATGCACATACACACATTGGCAGGGAGAAGCAAATACAGACATGCGGTGAGAAAACACACACATTCACACGTGTGGACACACACAGGGCTCAACAACAATGAGAACCAGCATTATGCACCCACACACACACATACACACACACACACACACACACACACACACACTGAGTCCCCTTTCCTCTGGCTTGTCATAGGCCCATATTTAGGTGACTGATATTTTTCTCTCCCCCTACCAATGAGCTCCAAGCAAGTCCATATGGCCCGGATCAAAGGTGTTGCTGGGTGCATGCTTCTGCTTTATTGCCAGCCGCTGCTGTTAATTAGGAAACAAGATCACAGGCAGTATTAAAATCCAATTAAATTGATATGAACAGATTGCCAAGTGATGTTCGCTAATGTATAATTGAGCACCATGCAAATTTCTCTGGCTGCCTTTTGTTCTGCCGTGTCTCTGCCTCTATCTCCCCGGCCCACAATGAGCAACAGAGCTTGAAACTTTTCCTCTTTCTGTCATCACCGGCTGAGAGATAAACAAGTTAATGCCCTGAGATGGGGGTATTGCTTTCATCAGTTAAAGTGATATCCTCCCCTGGACATGTACATTTGAAAAATGTGTGTGTGTTATGATAGCTACCTCAACAAATTGCTTCATATTGGATTAAGCTAATATGCAATATGCAATTTTTTAAACAAAATTATTTAGATTGTCTTTTAACAAAAAATGGTTGCAACCTAAGGGTCAGGACCCTCACAAGGGGTCATAAGTAAATCGGAAATGCAGTGCAAATTAACACTACTGTATGTTAGAGAGCAAGTCTTGGTCATTTAAATGTGTCAGAAAGCTGAAAGATGTAGGAGACGCCATGCCGTCCCTGGTAATGATGATAATGATGATCCTGAAGTGTTAAAGTCATTTGATCAGGCAGGAGCCTGGTCTCAGTCCAACCTGCAATCCCCTCCCCCAGCTTTCAAACAACAACGAATCCCACTGGATTACAGAGTCCCACAGGAGTCCCTTAATACATAACGTAACCCTGTTTGTTCATTCAGTGGCAGGTGATGATTATCGCTCATTTATTAGCTCGTACTTCAAATGCAGACGAGCTGGGATATTTGTTTAAAACTGGATGGAGCATTTTGTGATGTTTGCCTTAATACTACACTTACTTATGCAAAAGTGCACCATGGTAGCTTTTTAATTAGTTTCATTTCACTGAACTTACTGTTCCATAAGGTACACAACCTTAAATCAGTGAAGAGAAATAAAATGGCAATTCAGTCATATTACAGGCTAGGATGAGTTTCTTACAGACTGTTTAAATTATGTTTAAACTCGTTTCACATATATTAAAGGAAGCAAAAACAGTCTGGACTGCTACAATACTACCCCTGCCAAATCCTCAGTAATTGCAATTAGACCTCTCTAATATCCTGTGCATTTCTTTGTCTGTGAATAACTTTTGTGCAAACTGAAGATTTTTTTATGTACATTTCATACCAATATAACATAAATATAAACTATTTCCTTATGAGGTGTAATAACAAAACTGTATAGTCTCAGTTTGTGGCAAACTTCATTTCAGTATATTAAATTATGAGATTTAAAAAAATTATAAGGAAATGATTTTGTAATTATTATTGATATCATTTTACCCATAGCAATGGGGTCTGTGGGACCCCAAACAATGAGGAAGGACAGCAAAATGTAAACAAAACACATGGGTTTTGTTTAGGTCAAGTCCCAAGCAGTTGTCTTGAATACCAGACATAAATCAAGTTACGGGTAAGTGTAGTATAGTACCCAGTAGAGCTTCTAATGAAGCAGAGGACTGACATGTAGCACACAAAGGAAGCTCCAGCACTGCAGAGAAGAAAGTGAATTTCTTAAAGAGCGTCTAACTCTAACACTGATCTCGTCAACCTCCTCTAACATGGCAGGTCAGTCAGGTTATGGGATTGGACACATTAAGGATTAAGGATTAAAAAGTGGATTATAAAGGCTCCATCGTCCCAGGATTTGTGACATATTCATACATGGAGATGTGACTGGTCAGAGTGGTTAAGAAGGGGAGGATTTTATTCTGAGCTTTAAGCCAGTCCAGTGGTGGACTGGCAGGTTTTAAAAACGAGGCTTAGCCCTACTGGAATGATGAATGACATCAATGATGATCAAGTTGTCAGACTGTGTTGGCAAGTAAAGCTGTCATTTGCCTTTGCTTCCTGAATGACTTTTTGGATCCTTTGACAGAACAGTTTTCAAATTGGCCCGTCTGTTCCATGGGACCTTGATGCAATCCAGGGTGTTTTGAACAGGTTCTGGAGACGAATCCGGTCCATGGAGATTTTAGAGACATGTAGGTATCATTCTGCATGAGTTAGGCAAAGAACTCCCAAGACCTAGACTTCCTTCTATGAGATTTCAGTGGGTTTTTGAAGATGTTTCTGAGACCCTCATGGGTCTTTCAGCATTTTTTAGGGATTTCACAATAACTTAATTCATTAAGGCCACCACAGGTCTTTAAACATGTTCCAAGTTATCCTGGGAGAAGGATTCCTAGCAGGATTCCAAGTCCCATTGAGATTCTTGTGTGTATTCTCATCATTTCAGAAGACCTGCCAGAGTTCTTAAGGATGTTTTACTGACCTACAGTGGTCTGTCCAGGAATATGCTCCTATAGTCTTTGAGAGTGGGCAGCATGGGCTTTCAAGGGTCTTTGAGAAGATTCCAATTGTTTCAATGTAACATTATTCACTAAAGATCCCAGATGTCTTTAAATGGGTTTCCAAGGATCATAAGAGAACACTAAAGAATCGAAAAAGGTTACTGGACTCACTGATGTACTTGTGGAAGAGTTCTTGATGATGTTTAGGGATGTCCAGGTTCTTGTAATTTCCTGCTCATAAATTCTGATTAAACTGAGATGCTGGTCACCGGCTCTTGTCAGCACAAACACCAGTTTGATCAAGGAGCAGTAACTCTTGACAACTATGTGATTTCTCAGATTGACAGTAAAGAATCTTGGTTTTATGTTTGAATGTACCCTATTTTTTGATCAGCATATTAAAGAACACAATGAAGCCAAACTAAGAAAAACTAAACTAAAACTTGTCCATGGCTGATGCAGACACTTTCATTCATGCCATTGTTTCATCCAGACTTGATTTGTTGTATTGTAACATTTTGTTGTCAAGTCTGCTTGTCTGTGCTGAAACATGGTCCTTGAACTTTTCTCTCTCCTCTAGATGTTCCTCATTCTGGATGTTTAATCTGGATATTCATCCTCCAGGAGATTCAGCCTCACTTCATGTTGATTTCTCTGTATGTGTGTTTGTTTCCTTTTGCCTGTCCTGTTTCTCCAGAGGAGCAGTGGAGAGGTCACAGAAACTTGAAGTTGCTTGATGTCCTCCCACACACATTCTTGATGTACGTTTACAACCAATTCATAATTTTGTCATCCTCATTTTCCACACTGTCATTTTACTATGTTGCTCCCCCGTTGTACTTCCTAAAATTCCATTTTACTTTTTTGGGGTGTTTCTTAAACCAAACTGAGGGTCTAAGAATAGAGGGTTGTCATATGTTGTGCAGACTGTATAGTTGTAAAGACCCTTAAGGCACACTGATTTTAAATGTGATATTGACTTGAAGGGGTACCAGTTTCAACTGAGGACTGTTTTTGAGGCTTGAAGGGTCCCAGGGGTAGGGTCTTGTGAGTTCTGAAAGGTTTTCAGGACTTACTGATGGACCAGGAAAGAACAAGCTATTCTGCAGGTACTTCGGTAGTGTTCTAAAGACGGTTTTAGGGATCTATCTGTATCTGTATTCTTGAAAGGTTTTCAGAGACATCCAACCCTTGAGGCTGGATCCAGGGGCCATCACGATCTTCCAGGGCTTGTACATTCACTCTGGCCTTGCTCAGATCTCCTCAAACGTGCCTGATATGTCTAGTTGAAGGTCCTGGACATTTAAACCTGTTCTGGCAAACAAACACAGTGATTACATAGTCTGGGAAGTCTCCATCATCCATTTCAAGCATTACCAATCAAAACCCCATATTACCCCCAGCGATTAAATACCACTCACTCAAACAGCTGAATGAACCTAATCACATATATTGTTGACATATCTCACATACAAAACGAGAAATTAAAGGCTTGGATGTAAATGAAAAACAACAATCTCTCCATCAGATGCCACCATCGCCAGAGTCTCGGCTGCTGGCCAAGTCAAAACCTACCGGTAATGTCAGGATGTCGCCAAGTCAGGCCAAGTGTGGAATGAAGAGAAAAAGAGGGATGAGGAGAGAGGGGGGATAAAGAGATGGATGAGGAGAAGTGGGTGCAGCTGGTGCCCTTTGTCTCCGCAGTGCTTGGTCCTCAGAGCTTCAGATCCACTGGGAGGGCAGAGAAAGCCCCAGTAATGACATGCTAATGTGACTGTCAGGAAAGAAAAGTAGAGAGATCGGAAATTGCGCCAATTCTCTGCCGTAAATGGGCAACATTGCAAAAAGGAGGGGAAATACTCCCCATCCTTTTTATATGAAAAGTGATAAAAGCCTTGATAAATCCCAATAAAAAGGGATTTGGAGACATGGGGCAAGCAGATAAAAGTGAAATGGTGGAGTAGGGATGCAGGTGGGGGAGGACGGATAAAGGTGTAATTTTGGTTGGAAAGAGTTTAAGCGTACAAGGCCTGCTGGGAAATCTGCATGTGGAGTTGGATGGTTTTGGGCTTTGAATCCCATTTTGACGACTACCTGTTTTGAACTCTCTTATAAAATACACCAAAATGAAAGGAGAATAGACTGATGATCACATCCATGACTGAGGTATAGATTCATAAACTTGCACATTTGACAATCCAGTATAAAAGAATTCCAGCACTGACCACCGACACACAATATTACCCAATATTGTACGCATTTTAAGTATGTATTTGCTTCAAGTAATGTGAAGAACTTTTAACATCGATAGCTGATCACCATATTATTACAGATACATTATTTATTAATGAAAGAGAGTCATCACTGAGAAGATTCAGTCTTGGCCTGCTTCTACGTGACTTTTTCCACCCTGGAATTTGTAGAAATCAACTCCAAAAAAGAAGGAGGTGATCTCCCAAAGCAAAACATGGTCAAACTTGCAACATTATTGCATTAATTAAAGTCACAGTTTGCAGCTTGAATAAGCACAATATGAAACTTTCCGTCTCTCATTCTGGTGCCTCGTATGACTCTAAGACCCTCCCACCAAACCCACACAAACAGCAGGAGTTGGTGCCCTGCAGAACCTCATGGCTTGCAGATTCCACTATCCATGGGTTGACCCTCAACTCTGGTCCCTCTTCCCTTGTCTTCTCAAAGACCCCCTCCAAGCAATTTGCAGCCCCAGGGCAGAGCACGCCAGGCTTCAGAGGCAGCTGTGACACTGCCTGACAGCAGAATGAGCAATCCATTCTCACTCTCAGTTTGTCACATGTGGACGCTTGGTCAGGACCCCTTGATGTCACTTTTAAGGAACTGGGGAAAGCGTAATTTTTCAATGTGCAGGGTAGACCAATAGACTTCTATAGACAGACCATTGTCAGTAGTAGTTATAGTTGTAGTTTAAAGAGAGTCCACATATAGAGGAGGTTGGAGTAGTTGGATGGGTCAAACACAAGATTCTCACCTGGGAAAACAGGGTTGATGTCACATGTGAAACCAAAAGTAAAGGTTGATTTCTTTAGTAAGTGAAGTAACTTAATGTGCATAAGCAATGTACATAACTATTTATTGCTTATTTTAATCCAATCCACTGTCCTCTAATAACACAGAAAAGGAAAGTGGACATCCTATTATGTGTGTGTGTATTATGGCTAGCACATAATATACACACACACCACTGTCCCTCCACAAAAGTTCCCACTGTTTGTCATCAAGCCTCCTATATAAGCGGCATGGCATCAAACATAATGAGCTTGAAGCTCTGCTTGGAGCTAGGATGTGTTCACACTTGTGTTTTGTACTATATGCCATTGTAGGCAAAGGAGGTATTGGAAATTTATCACAATTTGCAGGATTTTCTGCTGGATTTTCCTCCATTGGATCAGGTTTTCAGCATCTGAAGCGATGTGCATTTGCACATACATTTGTAGAACAGCTAATAGGGAGACCCTCTCTCTGAACTGACCTGCAATTGGACAAAGTCTGCCATCACAGGCTCAACTTTCGAAATATCGAAAAGCCAAGAGGAGGTGCAAAGTCTGTTTTACTCTCAGACCACTTGAAATATGTTATTATGGAATTTTTGCCCAGCTATGCCAAAACAATACCACCTAGCCCAGTTTTAAACATGGCACATATCGAACCTTTAATTATGGCCAACATTAAGCTTGTAATAGCCCAACTTATTGTGTGAACTGGCATTCTACATAGTATTTATGTTGTACAAAAGTCCATCTCAAGTTGCATTAAGTATACTTGGACTAAAATGAGACTATTTTGAGTATACTTAATATACTGCCAATATGCTAATTATTTTGTGTTCACTCATGTCTCACTCAAGTCTTAACAATCGTTCAAAGTGTTTTTAACAATACGAGTCAGCATTCACACTCATCACGAGCAGAAACCATTCATATGCACACAGCGATGACACACCGATGACACACTGATGACACAGCAACAGGGGCAGTTCCAGTGTCTTACTTCCACATGTAGACTGCAAGGGCCAGGGCTCGAAGCACCGAAAAAATATATATTCACATTAATATGACTTTTTTGCACTTACAATGTACATGAAATTTGTATATTTATTGCTTGAGCATTTCCAGTACACTTCAAGTGTGTTTTTACATAGTTTCTGAGTATTTTCAAAATACTTTTAGTGTACTTGAAAACTAGGGATGAACAGGGTTTGCTATACATGTGTGTCCTCAAATATAGTATGCATTTGATGCACATTAATGCCCGTTTGTCCATGAAATATTTGACACCTCTTCTTGTCTGATCCTTAGAAAATATTGGTCACTTCTTATTTTTCCTGTCATTGACAGCATGCTACAGCATTATGGATGTTTGATCTTATGATAATAAAGTATATATGATTTTACTAAAAATAATTCACAATAGTGTAATTTTTAAAAGTAACCTATATTTCAATTGTAAATTTAGTTTGATAAACATTTGCATTTTTCATAACAGCATGAAATTACTATACTATTAATCTGTATAAGTTTGTTTTAAGTGCACTACTATACCAAAGGTGTTTTAATGCACTTACTGAAAGTATGCTTCCAATCTATTTAAAGTAATTACACATTTATATAAATCTACTGGAAACAGGCTTTGTAATGTTTAAACACACTAGAAGTGCACTTAAGTATAGATTTAGTTTTTCACTTGGGTTTGACTGTCTTCTTAACTTAACTAAGTCTGGATTTTTTTTTAACTTTACTTGATTTAATTTGGACATACGACTCCACCTATTTGAAAAATTATGTGTTTGCACAAGACAATGCCAGTAATTAAAACTTTTAGAATTTTATATCTGTGGCATTTGTGCTTAAGAAATGGTAATGTGGCAAGATTTTTGCAAGCAATAGTGTCCACACACAGTGTCCTCTCCCTGAGTCAACCCTAGATCAAGAGCTCTTGTCACAGTGTCTTCCCAAACCATCAGGAATAATAAACGACCTGTTCAAGATCATTTACACAATAATACTGTTTTCTATTAATGAGCAGACAGCAGCTCTGAAGCCACATCAGAGGTGTGTGCAGGCTTTTTGGATTACACCTCCATCAATTTTCACTGAAATGACTTACAACTTGTGTTCTGTCCAGACTTTCCTTACAGAGACTACAGGCTTACTGAGAAAACACGGGAGAATTGAAATTGAAGAGATGAAGATAAGAATAGGAGAGAATAATTCACATGACAATTAGTCGACACTAGTCAGGAAATTGTAAACATTGGGCATTTGGAGCACAACACACAAGTGGTGCTGTAATGTTTCTGGTGAGGACAGTCTCTCTAAAAGAGTACCCTTTCTTTGTATGTTGTTTGCTTCATGCAAATGTCAAGCTAAACATCAATGGCATGGCCTCACTGGTTTGCAGATAGCTGCTGTTGGCTGAGCAACCTCCATTTTCTGAATGAAGACTGTGAGCTATTGCTCAAGATTTTGACGCTTAGATTCTCTCTACTATATCATTCACTTCCTATTGCACATAGTTTAGAATGAATACATGCTCAAATCTGTACAGTTGTGCTTGAAAATGTAACAAAGCATGTTAATAGTAAAACAACAACATGCCCACTATACCTTTACATCTGCACATGGCGAAAAATTGGTCTAATAGGAATCAAGGCTAATAATCTGTGCTCATGTTCAGGTCTACCATTGGAGGGAACAGACTCAGGACCTGCTGCAAGTCTCCTAAAGGGGCGTGTCAGCGGTGACACTCACATGACACAGATACAAGAAATGACTTTTCAGTGGGGTGTCTCGGCTCTCCAACCATCTCTGATTGCATCTAATTTCTGCTACTGTTTATTCATTAACATACATGGATCTGCATTTAATTCACAATGTATCTCTGTCTGGAGGAAACAATGCTGCTAATTAAAGAACTCCACTCCATAAATTAGCTCAGCTTGCACTCTTTTTTTTTATGATTCAGTATCTGAGATCTATTAATATATTATGTCTATGTATGCGTATATGCATTAATATTTTTGTAGACATGGTGGTAATATGGCCTCAAAGACATAGTATGCAGTAAAAAGGAAACTGTCTGATGACGCCATGAAGTAGAGTGGAATCATGGGATTTGTCGTCAATCGTCATCATTCAATAACCTCCATTGCTCATGGAAATCTAGGCTGATGTGACTCGGGCAGTAATCATGTTCATGGACAAGGTAATGTATTAAAGTTTTATTCACATTACATTCAGTCATGTGTTTCCACCTTATGTCATTTCATTCTAAAGTAATAGCCACAAGTCACACAAGCAAAACTTGCTAATTTATCATTAGATGAGTCGAACCTGCATTTGAAGCCTTTAAAACAGAAATGTTTTTAAACCAAACTAGTGTGGTCATTACAAAAACACAAAACCATTGCTACACACTAAAATATGTGCAGTCATACTGTTACCTACACAGGATGCACACCTTAGTAGTTAGAAAAAGACTATTGGACTGAACAAATACATAGCAAAGTGATTTATGCACTCTGCATGTAAAAGTGGTCGTGTGCTCTTTGTACCTCAAGATCTTTGTAAGTGCTTCTGTTGACATGTGAATAAGGTGCAAGGAGACACAGGTACCTCCTCACTTGATGTCTCATTATCCATCAGTGATGAGACCATCAATGGGTTGCTACAGCTATGCAGGAGTTCAAACGTAGCCTTATTTGAACATAATTTCTAACTTCGGTGAGAGTTCACACATTCAAACATTTTAAGGGTTGCACCAGCTGAAACTGTTTCAGTATAGATATAAGTTAGAGCTTAAATCTTACACTTAGCCCTCAGGTGGTTTAAAGTAATCTGTAAAATAGTGGTTCGCATGGCACGTCATTTTGAAAGTTGGCATATCTTGGAGGACAAGGAGGAGCAAATTATACTGTTTCTTTTGCATCAATGACACATTCTCTGTGATAGATTATACCCTTCTGACATTTATGATGACTCTGATTTATACTCATACTTTTGTTTTCATGGGCAGAGATATGGAGGATTAGCGACCTGCTAGCAGCAGATATGCAACATGACATGCACAGAAAAGTGTGTCTGACTCTCAGATATTTTGCTAATAATTTCAAAACTTGGTTGGTGATTCATTCAACAACATAAAGCATAAATCTACTGTGTGTAGAGCAATAAAAGCAGTCACATTATCATTATGTACTCGCTTCAATTATGTTAGGTTTGCAGCCCAGCCTGAGCAACAAAACATGAGCCATCAGAGGCTGTACCAGAAAACTGGTTTCCACAACATCCATTAGTGTGTAGATGGCACCCACATGAGAATCAAGAGACCCAAAGACAATGAAAATGACTCTGTAAACAGGAAATGATACCGGTCAATCAACGCAAAGATTGTGTGTGATGCTGATGTTGTTATTACAAACTCTGTAATCAAATGGCCAGTGGCCAAGCCTGGCAGCTTCATCCTTAAGCAGTCTTGCCTTTGGACAGGCTTCGAGGCAGAAAGATACTCTGGGAGACTGTTGAGAGAGTCTATCCTCAGAGAAAACAGCTTATGACCCCATAACTTCAGTTCAGCACTCTCAAAAATTAGAGAGGCTATGGAGCGGTGCATTGGTATTCTGAATAACCCACGAGCCTATTGCATGTTATAACGTACACCAGAGTAGTCTCCATGGTGCAACCGAACAATGACACAGCCTTGGTATCACATAAACTTTTTTCAACATATTGTTTAGTGTGGACTTTGCACCATGACTTAAGAGCTTATAGCTGGTGCAGTGGATCATAGGGCCTTACCACTAGTCTATCAGACAGAACAGAAACATATCAAACTTCAGCTATTACAGTCTGATGACAGATTTTTTTTTTTTTTTGTAGAGAATATATGCACAATGAACAAGGATTTTTAACTGCTCATACCAAATTTTGAATGTGCCACAAGCTATAGCTAACACGTTCAATCCAAGATTGGTTTCAGTAAGTAGCTAACGTTACATCCAATGCTTTGCAAAGACAGGATAGTCTGGTGACTGGAGTGTGGGAACAGAAATATTTAAGATAGCACACTGGCTTTTTCATAAACAAAAACATTGTTTTTTGACATTATTATGTTGAATATTTAACTTAACTTTTATTTTCAAATGAATATTTGCATGAGAAAGACACAAAAACATCACGGCAGTCTACATGGTATGTGTTATATTTTTAGTACACATACTCAACGTGCACTTGTAAAAGAGTATGTTTTTGTACTAAAATGAGGGTGTATGTGTGGACTCACTACAAAAAAATGTGATGCTAGGTGAGGAATTTATTTTTAGTTTCCAGATTTCTATATTCTCTTTAAGATATTTCCCTCCTTCATTTATGTGCTGGCACATAAATGCGCTCATTTTAATATATTTCACTTTATTCATTCACTGTCACTTCTTTAAAGGGAAGAATGTTTTATTGCAATTTGCCATTTTTTCTTTTAGTTTTGTGAGATACTATTAGTATAAATATTGGCTCAATTAGCCTAAACACAAAATAAATCCCACTAAACCTGCCGCTGTGCACAAGTTATTATAGCATCTAAGTCATTGTTTTACAGCCAATTCATCTCCCAGATCTGCTGTTTGAGTCCCTGCTGTTAACCTACAGCAGGGACACCTCCATCCAACACACAGTACAGTATATTGGGTTGTAATTATGTGTGTGTGTGTGTGTGTGTGTGTGTGTGTGTGTGTGTGTTAACTTATATGTTCTGTATTATAAGTTCGAGACCATAAAAGGTTTCAACTGGAATAAAAGAAAATATAGTAATGTTGGTCAGAAAATTATAAAAGGGTGTTAAGGCGGTGTGTGTGTGTGTCCTAAATATGACAGATGAGTGTAAGGTGTGGGTGTGTATGAGCACCTAATTGGCCCAGATATCACAGAATGAAATATTCATGTTGAAGCTCAGCGTCTTTTGAAAAGGGAATCTGGTGTGTAATGATGAAGTTGGACTATTTTATCTGCCGTGCACCCCACTGACACACTTAAAGCTCACCATACGGCACCTCCCACCGCCCACACACACACTCACGCACAGAGGCCTCTGTACACAAACCTACTCAAGCATCCTTGTGAAGTTAATGCATACACATAAACCTGTGATCATAGCTGTATGTAAGTCATGTGCACATTTCACATTGTGAATATGCACAACTTCTTTTCTTATCTATCCTTGACTGTGCAGTCAAGAAAGTACATTGTCTAGTTGCTTAAAGTGGATTTTAACAACATAATCTGTGCTCACTGCAAGGTGGGAAGCAGAGTGCAGTGCAGAGGCAAATTGCATCAAAGTGTGACATCAGTGAATGTGATCAGTGTGAGCCAGGGAGCAGATCACAAGTCACTTTAAGGTTATGTAGTAAGAGGTGAATGTTGAGAGGTCATCAACAGACAAGTTATAACAGTTAAAACTAAGTGCTTCAACACCTAACCTGTTTGATGTGGTGGAAACAAACTGGATTTTTTTTACCTGCTTAGTTTGGTAGTCTTGGGGTAAAACATGTCAGTGGAACTCTGGTGGGGATATAAAAATGAGGCCAAGACCACCTGAAAAGCAGGGTCTTGGTCTGGTTCCAAGTAGACTCTAATGTGGTTTGTATGCTGTGCAAAAAAAGCAGACCAACCACTGGACTGCATGTCTGTATGTGATTTGTGATGATATGTTACCTGAGGTCATTGGGTTTTTTGCAGAGCACTACAGAGCAACATACAAAGTATGTCACACATGAATGAATTTACCACAGTAGCACCCATACAATACAGCTTTGCAGTATGCAGGATATCCAGTGTACAAGCAGGGTTGTGCAGAGTTGCAGTGAAACAGCTTCACATTCAGATAAAGTAATCTCACAGTTTTGTACAAGTGAAAATAAAAGACTTGGGTCTGCCTGTTTATTCAAGAGAAATGACAAATACACATAGCTCTAATCACAAATACAGTAAATGTATGAAAAGACAGATGATGTTTGAAAAATATCATTTTCAGCATCTTACTGCATGCCCACCCAGAGCCTGGTTCTGCTTGAGGTTTCTGCCTGTCAAATGGAAGTTTTTCCTTGCCCACGTCATCCTGGGCTTGTTCATAGGGGAATTGTTGGAATTGTTGGGTCTCTGTACATTAAAGAATATGGTCAAGACCTGCTGTATGTGGAAAGTTGCATTAGTCAACTTTTGATGTTATTAAATTTATTAGAAATAAATGTAATTAATAACAGTAAAGCAGTGTCTCAGCTTTGCACCTGGGAAATCTTATTTCCTGTGATAAACTCCCATGTTCTATCTATCTATCTATCTATCTATCTATCTATCTATCTATCTATCTATCTATCTATCTATCTGTTTGTGTGTGTGTGTGTGTGTGTGTGTGTGTGTGTGTATATGTATATGTGTATATATATATATATATATATATATATATATATATATATATATATATATATATATATATATATATATATATATATATATATATATATATATATATATATATATATATATATATATATATATGTCGCCTGGAACCTTCAGCTGCTGTCCCAAATCAACTTGCAGCTCTTTGTCAGAATTCATGATGGTCCTGGCTGCAGTTGGACTGATTTCTAACCCAAGCAAAGGTGATGTTAGGGAACCAAGCTCCTCTGACCACAGCTTTGGAGCTTGGTTCTGATCACAGCTTTATAACTGCACCTCACCATTGCCTGTAGAACCTGGTTGTGGTGCCAGCGACAGTGGCCTTCTCCAAGTGCTTTCTAGGCAGCTATTGAGGATGTGCTGCAGCGATCTGCCTCTGTTACATCTAGGGCATGATGGACTCAGTCATAATTCACTCTTTCCCCAGACACGGTGGTTTGCTGGGCTTGGCAGGACCATGAACTTGATGTGTAGTTAGCGTGAACATAAACACATAAAGACAGCAATACATATTTTTTGTTTTTTCTTGACTAAATGAACCAAACTATGAGTTGATTACAGATAAAGTCTTAGACAAATATATGTCTAGAATAAAACAAAAATCTACATCAGAAAGTCTTTCACCTGTTCAAGAGCTGCTCTATTGACATTGGAGCAGTGACAGGCGAAAGAATGAGTGGTCAGCAGTGGACGTGTGAGCACAGCAAAGTGACATACCAGGCAGAGCTGAGTGGGTGGTAGATGAGGCAGGCTGACAGAGATCACAGCAACATAAAGGCCATAGCATGACTACCATGTTAAACCTGGGCTGATGAGCTGATGGGGGGCAGATGGGTGCCTTGGAATAGGTGTGCAGACTGAACAGCAATCAAGAAACCGGGAGCAGAGGTATGTTACACCCACAACACACACATTTTTAACCTCTATGAAGTTATAGAAACTATCTTTGAGTACCCTGAAAAGCATTCTATAAATAAAATGTATGATTAATATTTATTTATTTATTTATTTATATCTATTACATACACATAGTAAGAAACAAACAGGGAAGCAAAGGAGGCACTGGGCAGGGAAAAACAAAGGAAGCACCAGGAATAACTGAAGGCACAGTCATGGCCGTGAGAGCACTCGTCAACTGTCTTTTGCCAGTTCAGGAGATGTAGATTTGGTGCAAAATTTGAGTGCTTGTCCTTTAGTACTTAATAAGATCCTCCGTGATCAATAATAGAGGGCAAGCACTTCTAAGCTCCTGTACAGTACACACACTACTCTTTTGTTTTGAGGGGATGTACTTCCTATTCATTGATCATTGATGTTATGCAGGCCAGACGGGAAGCTTTGGCGGTCCAGATGTTGCAGGTCACCAGAACAATCACTGCTCTACACCCTCCTGCTCCTCCTGGATAGACAACAGAGTTTCTCAACATACCGGGGCTCCCTCCACCCTGGAAACCTCTGGAACCAGCTCACAAACACAAACTCACTGATTTTCCCATCACACACCCAGCCACTCAAGCCTTGGTAGTGAGCAGCACAGGCCTTGGCACAGTTCAACTTAATGAGTGGCAGCTCAGAGTCCCCTGCCACTGCTGGGTGGCCATGAGAGATAGAGAGGCACAGAGAAACAGAGAGAGAGACCTGATTGAGCAGGGTGGATTGTGGGACTGCATATGCTGTGTGTTTCTGCGAGGCCTTGGCCGGCCAGCTGGCGACTGAGCTCTCAGAGCCTCCCTGAAGTGATGCTAAACATAGAGAAAAAGAGAACTGAAAAAACATAACCACAATGGGAGTGTTGCCCTTTGTATGGACAATTAATTAAAATCCATTTATTTCCTCCTTTTATTCATTCTGTTTCTCTGTCTCTGTTATGCTTAACCAAAGCTTGTAAAACCTGGCCACAGAGAGAGGCAAGTGTGGCCAAACTGGGGATGTCCCATCCAAACCACAACCAGCTGACAGCATTCAAGGAGCTGCTAAATGGAAGAGGAGGAAAAACAATGGCTTCTCTGCATTAGAGAGCACAGAGACAACTGAGGGTCTCTACAGGCCCACTGCAGCGCCATTGCACTGAAGCTGGCTCCTGTTAAAAATATACTCAGCCAGTAATTAGCCTTCACAGGATGAAACATATTCAACAAATATATTCATGTGCTGTCCTGTCATCATTATATTATTTAGTGTAGACAGCTAGTTTATCGAATAGAAAAATGTTTACAAAGCTGATTATTTCTGTTTAGTATTTTATGTCGCTAACCCTAACCCTAATTGAAGAAATATTTATGTCCATGCATTTGCCTGTGCCTTCTTAAACAATCATAACACAAACAATTCACATGAGCATCTTCTAATCTGCTACCTCTGTAACAGTAACGGTCATGGCTAAAAGAAACCAACACTGATTTTCGCTTACGCCACCGGCGCGGCGCGTTGCAAAGTCAGGTCCGCTTCGCAAATGGGGCGTGGCGACGCAGACTTTGGTATTTTCATGCACTGCACTGCCGGCGCATCTACTCCCCCTTCTAAGTCCCACCCAGCGACGCAACTCGGAAAGAGGGAGGGGAGTAGGCGTAGAAGTGGTTTGACACAGCCGAGTCAAATCTTCACCAATCACACCAGCTCCTCGCCTCACCTTTAAAAATGCCACTGGCGAGGCGCATGGCAAGTTTCGAGGATGACTGAGCCCGTGCAAGCGTCCAACGCCCGAACTGACGTCACTCAAGTCTAAATATGAGGTCCTTAGATTGTAAATCCTCGGCCTCCTCCTCCTCGAAGCAATGATGTACTCCATCTTTGCAGATAACGTTAAGCAGTACTATGATTACATTTGTATTTGGAATGAAATGACGTGGGTAATAGTGGACAACGATCATCATTTACGTTTTTTCCATGTGTCTGTCTCTCTCTGTCTCTCGAGTGCTCTGAGATAGATGCAGTATATATGCTCTGTAGGATGCCACGGCTGTTTCTGGTTGGCACAGAGACGTTAATTGATTAGTTTGCATCCCTGTTTCACCTGTGTACATTCGGTCAGGGTGAGTGACCATTACGCGTGCTGAACGCGCTTGCGATGTGGCTAATTACTGATCGCAGTGTGCGTTCGATGACTGACCGAGCACTGCTGAAAACACCGTTAAAACCACGCTGCCGTCTTGTTGACGGTATGATATATGGCGTCATCAACCACGTTTTCAGTGGATAGCCTTTATCACCTAGCAGCCACCCATCCAGAGGGGTGTCCCCCTGAAAGACTGTAGGGATGCTAGAATTCGCCGGATGAACGAGTCATGTGCCGACCCGGGGAAAGTGGCATACACGTTTGTCACCAGGCAATTTGAGTCACAGACCACCAGACATGCCTGCCTGCACTGCTCGAAAATACCACTGTGCGCAGCCTGCACCGCGCCAGCGGTGGAATTGAAAATAGAGCCCTGAGTGTTAATAGCATGTAAATCATCATCAATCATAGTCAATCATCAGTCAGAAGCTTTGTGTGCCCAACCCTACAACCCTGAACTCTATCCAATGACCTCACTGACTAATCCTTAGCAAGCATGCTAGCTTGAGAGTTTTGAATGACCAGTGTTGTGTGTTCATTTTAGTTGGTTAGCCTTGGTAGTTTGCTCAGCTACAATAGTTTGGTAACTAATCCAACTGTAGCCAAGGCTTTCTAAATCTGTTTGAACACCAGTTTCCTTTTTGAAACTGCCTTCAGTTTATTCTGAACTTATTCTGAGGAGGACCACATCATATTTTTGAAATGTAAACAAAGTTTTGATATCTAAACACACTTTTCTGGTCCATAATATCATTCTACTAGCCACTATGACCTATAAGCCATTACTCACGTGCAGGGGGTTTTAGCTGATCACCACAAATCATATTTGATTGAGTAAAAAACCCAAAATATTTGAAGAGAAAAGAGAGGGAATTTGAGATACAAATACTTACAAATCTTAAATATCATACGATCATGATGCTCCCTATCGTGCAGGTATAGAAAGACTCCAGTTCTCCAGGTGAGTCACTCACTCTAGGTAAGCCTTCTCTCCATCACTGGAGATCAGGCACACCATGACTGTGTCATCAGCAAAATGAATGATGCTGGTCGGACATGGCCTCACAGTTATGTGTATGAGAGTACAGCAAGGGGCTCAGGACACATCCTTGGGGGCCTCTTGTGTTTATGATAAGAAGGGATGAGGTGTGGCTGCCCACATGCACTGCCTGGGGGTCTGTCTGAATATGTAGTTGCACAAGGTTGAGTTAAGTCCTAGATTTTCAAGCTTTGTTGTGAATCTGGAGGAGATGATTGTGACCCAGGAAAGCTAAGGATCTGGTTCCTGACAGAGATAATTTGTTCTTTGACCCACCCTGCTCTAACTGGGAAAGAAGTTCTTAACTTCAGGATGGGTTGGTGTCACAAACATTAAGTCTGTTATCAGATGAGAGTAATATTTTCATGAGTGGAATATAAGCAAAAGTAATTAAATTCTAAAGCGCTGGAGAAAACACCACTACTCTGGAAAGGTTGGAAATTTAAATCAGAGAAAGCACAAGATTTACAATATTAGGCTGAATTTTCAAAACCCAGGAGAAATTGGACTGGAATATTTCAAAAGAACATACGATGAAATAAACTTTCTCAATCTCTTGTAATACTAGTTTGACAGCCTTTAGCCTTCCTTCCACATTTAATTCTCAGGTGACAGAAAAAATACTGAAATACCCTGTTCAAATTCAATTTCAGAAACATAAGAATGGAGAAAAGTAGCTTGATTGACCTAGAAACTTGAAATGGATGTAGTCCCTTCGACTGGTGCAGCTCCCCCTGAACCTGCTCCTCTACACTCAACAACTGTGAAACACCTGCCATTTGAAAAAACAAAAAAACAATTCAAAATAGAAACTCACATGAATGACAACAAAGGTCTGTTTTTGTGATTCTCCACCCACTCCATTCAAAGTCTGTATTTCTGTTGTGTGTATTTGTCTCTAACAGAGGTTGAAGAAAACAGTGAGTTTCCTTGTTCCCCAGTTTGTCTTGTGAAGAAGCCCCTTCAATGAGAGGCAAAATGTTTTCAAGTTTCTGCAACTGGAATTGGCTGTCTTACTCCCTTAGCCTCCTGCAAAGCCTTCAACTGTACTTGAGCACACCTATAACTATCAGCTACACACTGTGCATTGCATTACTTCAACTCAAGCCATTGTTTACTCTTCATCTCCTTTCTCAGCTCACATTGTCTTCTCTTAACATCATCACTTTTCCTCTCCACTATGTCCTGAATTTTCTTCACTCCATCCCCTCTTTTCCACACCTGTGCACTAACTGACCACGTGCTGTTCATGCACTCCCATGACCACTTGAAGGGTAATATTTTTAACTTTGGTAACTTTGCCACAACTTAGTCTTGCTGATAAGCTTGTGTGTGCATGCAGTTGCATGCAATACAACAATCCATGTTGTGTATATTCTCTTTCATTTTGCTTCACAATACTCTAAGTGGTTCAGATACTAAACTTGCTGAAACCTTGTCTTACTCTCAGCTGAAGTTATTTCAGAGACGCAAATTTGACCATCAGATAACACTTTAATGTACGAAGCACAGTGCAAAAGCCATGGTGGAGGAACATGATCTATATCATTCATGCCCACATGTTGTCAGTAGATTTTTTGCTTTTGCTGTCAAGTGCTGTCAGTTTGTATTTACAAAGTTTGGTCTGTACACTAGGGCCTTTCTGTGTGAAGTTTGCATGTTCTTCCTGTGCATGCGTGGGTTCTCTCCGGGTACTCCGGCTTCCTCCCACAGACCAAAAACATGCTCATTAGGTTAATTGATGACTCTAAAATTGTCCGTAGGTGTGAGTGTGAGTGTGAATGTTTGTTTGCATGTGGCCCTGCAATCGGCTGGCGACCAGTTCAGGGTGTACCCCGCCTCTCGCCCATTGTAGCTGGGATAGGCTCCAGCCCCCCGCAACCCCGAAAGGGATAGGCGGTATAGATAATGGATGGATGGATGGTCTGTACACTACAGACTGTGAAACTGTCTTCCAAAGCAAACAGTTGCACCAATGCCCATTCATCTGAATACAACATTAAGGCCTCAGAACATGTGGTCGTGTGGGAAGCTTGGTGACTTGGTGGCAACCTGCAAGACTATTTTTTTGTGGCAGCTGGGAACTTGCTGGTGCCTGCAACAATAATCCTGCATGCTAGCTTGTTTGATAGTTATGGCTGTCACTGTCACACTGAGACACAATTGAATTTATTCACAAAGTTTACTGAAGGGTATATATGCCATAAACTGCAGTCTCATTACAAATGCCTCTTATGTATTCCCACATAGCAATAAACAAAACACTGCTGGTAAGCTACAATAGGTAAGGCTGTTATCTAGGCTTGCTATTGGTCAATGGTACAAATTTGTCAAATTTCACCAACTTTGAACACGATGCTGAAGATTAATGTAGAATTACTTCACTCATTTGAGCAAATGTACTGATTACGGCAATTCCATTCTAATTAATTTACTTGGTTTAAATGTTGGCGTGACTTCACTTTTATTCTGGAAAAAATAATAATAATAATTGTAGAGAGCCTGAAAATACATACATTATGCAAGCAGAGTCAGGTTTGGTTTGAGTTTTTGTTCTGCTGTTGGAAACGTGACTGCTGGCTCTTCAGACCCTCAAGTTGTTCACTGGTGTTTTTCTAGTGGATGCAAAGTGACCTGTTTGGTTGGGGGGGACCACAGGCTTTCCTGTTTCATATGCAGATCGAAGGCACCTCTGAAGGAGGTAGGATGAAGGCTTCCTCCTCCTCTTCTCCAGGTCTCAGCTCAGAGGATGAGAAAGTGAGGGAGGCTTCAAGGTGGACCTGTGTAGAAGATGCATGGATGCTGCTTTTGCGGACTCCTTAGGGCCTCAGAGTAAAGTCATACACCTCTTTCATTGAGGCCAGAGGTGGATGGTGGATAAAGCGGAAAGGCGACACAGGATTTGAATAATTCTGCATCATAGACACACGCTGCTGGTGTTTCAGAGACACAGCATCTTCACCACTGCATAGCGCAGAGTTTGAAGACAGAGCAGCACACATTTTTTTCATTCATTCCTTAAAAATCCATTCATTCATTCAGTCACTCATTTGTTCCTTCAGTCATTTGTAAATCAAAGTAAAGAATACAAGGAAAAACGTTATTTTTCAAACCATTCATTCGGTCATCAAAATAATAATTCATTCGTTCATTATTCTCTCTTGAATATGTTGTCTGAAATATTTATTTTTCAATATTTTGTCAGACAATAATAAATAAAGGAATCCTTTCACCCATTTATCAAAATATTCAATAATCCATTTTAATACGTTCCTTCATTGCATTTTTTATTCATTCTTCAAAACATTCATTTATTCATCCATCCATGGAAGCTTTGGTTCGTTCCTGTGTTTATTTGGTCCCTGATTCATTCTTTCTTTCATTCATTTTTTCCATTCATTCATTTCACCCATCCACTGATTTTTGAAAAACTTTTTATGCTATTTTTATGCTTTCTTAATTTTACATTCATTGCTCTTATTGAATTGATTCATCAATTGTCCATCAATGGACCATATTCACACGGCGGCCATTCTCCTCTGCCGACAATGTGTTGTTGTGCTCCCGGTTACAAGTTGTATAAACAAAGAGAATCTGACAAATCATTATCATTTCACTGCTTCCTTATTCATCAGCAACTGAAAAGACAATGATAGTGAAAATCCGGAGGGATATTGGGCCATATTTCAAGGTAAAGCAACATATTTTATAACCTAACTTGATACCCTGATAGTATTACACTATACGATAGGAGAGGCACAAATAAATTCTGAAATATGAGTGCACTGCTTGGACACATTTATTTAGGCCTGGAATTAAAATGCACTGGATGTAACCAAGCTATCCTTTCTCTTTTCAGTTTCTGTTTAGTCAGGAAGGAGTGAAATGGCAACAATTTGTCAGATTCCCTACGTTTATACAACTTGCGACTGCCTGTCAGGACGCTCTCTACGGCACAGGTGTAGAAAGACTCCAGTTCTCTGCAGTAGGAAGTAGAGCTGTCATGGAATATTCTAAATTTGAATGCATATTTGAATTGTTGTTCAATTTGTGATTGCTGGAACAGTGAAAAAATGAACCAAGAAAGTTTTGGTGAGTTCTTGTGTTTTAGTCTCATTTCAATGGAGTGTGTTTTACAATGATAAAATTACTGTTGCTGTAAATGGAGTCTGGTGGCTTTGGCAAGAAAGATATAACAGCTGTTTCTGCTTGAACAAAAGGATTCTTAACGAAAAGGTCTCTTCCTGTAGGGATCCTTTCCGTAATGCTGTCAGATACTTTCGTGGCCGACGGCTGCAACACGCTCATTCAATACTGAAAAAACTTGAGAAACTGTTGTCTCTATTAGTGACTTGGACAGAAAAATATGTGAAAATCCAGTCCATTATCACAGATAATAAATGACCAGAATCCCTCCTGTTTGTCTGCGACATTGAAATCTTCCAGGTTATGTGGTGCTGCACAATTGCACACACGTCACTTTCATTGATTGAAATTGAAACGGAGGTCAAGCTGAAACAAGCACATAATTCAACAACACTGTGGAGGACATTCTTTTATTTGTCTATTTTGTAAAGGGTAGGTATGTAGACTTTTTAAAAGACATTTACATTATAATAATATAATATAATAAGTCATAATAATATAATATAATATAATATAATATAATATAATATAATATAATATAATATAATATAATATAAGTAGAATGTCTCTTCAGGGTTTGGGTCGTCGGGGCCCCCGCCCACGACTGCCAGATTTCATCTCTGCTTCTTGCAGATGATGTTGTCTTGTTGGCTCCCTCGAGCCAGGACCTTCAGCATGCCCTGGGGCGGTTCGCAGCCGAGTGTGAAGCAGCTGGGATGAGAGTCAGCAACTGCAAGTCCGAGGTCATGGTTCTCGACTGGAAAAAGGTGGCTTGCTCCCTTCAGGTTGGGGGAGAGTTCCTGCCTCAAGTGGAGGAGTTTAAGTATCTTGGGATCTTGTTCATGAGTGAGGGAAGGATGGAGCGTGAGATTGACAGGCGGATCGGTGCAGCGGCTGCAGTAATGCGGTCGCTGTATCGGTCTGTCGTGGTGAAGAAGGAGCTGAGCCGAAAGGCGAAGCTCTCGATTTACCGGTCAATCTACATTCCTACCCTCACCTATGGTCACGAACTTTGGGTCATGACCGAAAGAACAAGGTCTCGGATACATGCGGCTGAAATGAGTTTCCTCCACGGGGTGGCGGGGCACTCCCTTAGAGACAGGGTGAGGAGCTCTGTCACCCGGGAGGAGCTCAGAGTAGAGTCGCTGCTCCTCCACATCAAAAGGGGTCAGCTGAGGTGGCTCGGGCATCTCTCTTGGCCCCCCTGGACGACTCCCTAGTGAGGTGTTCCAGGCATGTCCCACTGGGAGGATGTCCCCAGGAAGAGCAAAAGGAAGTGTCCGGGGAGAGGGAAGTTTGGGCATCCCATCTCAGACTGCTGCCCCCGCAACCCGGCCCCAGGTGAAGCAGGAGAAGATGGATGGATGGATGGATGGAGTATGTCTCTTGTTGTACAGTTTTCCCTCTTGTGGACGTAATGGGTTTTTTTTAAGGGGGAATATTCAAACGTTGGAACACAGCAGTACATAATCCTTTTCATGACAACATTTGAGTTTCCCACCCTGAGGTTGACGTCAGAGGAAAATGGCTGCCATGTGAATCTGGTCTATTCCTTTTATTATTCATTCATTTGTTCATTCATTTACTTCCCAGTTAATGGTGACAATCCTGGCATGAACTTGGCATCCATAGACCACAGTTTACTGTGAATAAGTTTGTTCAAAAGTGTAGTGTGTGTGTGTGTGTGTGTGTGTGTGTGTGTGTGTGTGTGTGTGTGTGTGTGAGAGAGAGAATGTGTATGTGCTTGTATTGTCAGTACAAACCTGTAGTGTGATTAAATTGCAACTTGTACACTGCTCATCTCCACACAGTCCAACCCTGTGCTGTAAAATTACTATGTATTAGCTCATCTTTGTTGGTGCTCTCACAAGTGCTGCAGTAACTGCGACACTATGTAGGAAAAAGAGGAAAGCATGTAATTTCATAATTATTAAAATGTGGATATAAAAATGTGTGAGTTCATCACGACTTAATTTCTACATTTCCGCAAATCACAAGTCACTATATTGAAATTGATATCAACAAAGGCTAATCGCGTTTTGAAAATTTAAATATGACCACTTATTAAATAGTCATCTCATCAAGCGCCAATATGTCGGAGATTACAAAAGCAGAATGTAGGGTCTCCAATGACTGTAATTAAGGCTGACCCATCCACTTAAAAATAAAGGCTATAAACCCATTATTATTTTGAGGAAATTCCCTTTTCGGAAATGATTGAAGAATGGAAGTATGATTGCCCTTTTTTCCTCTTTTACTTGGTCTTTTTAAATCACAGCAGAGGGCTAATCTTTCTGCAGCCACTGACAGACAGCATAGCAATGGTGCCCCAAAGAAATGTGTTGAATAAATGGACAAGGCGGCAGGATTGTGAGGTGACTGTGTGTGCGTCTGTGTGTGTGGGTGTGTGTGTGTGTGTGTGTGTGTGTGTGTGTGTGTGTGTGTGTGTGTGTGTGTGAGAGAGAGAGAGAGAGAGAGAGAGAGAGAGAGAGAGAGAGAGAGAGAGCAAGGCACCCAAAAGGATGCTATTTTCTCTTCTTTGCAACACCCCTCATAATAAAAAATCTGATGGAGTTTCTTTAATAACAAAGGAAAGGATTTGGCGTCTCCTTCCTTCTGCTAATTTATTCATTCAAAAGTCTTAATATCTGTGCAGCGGGCAAAGGATCACACAACACACGCTAAGCATTTTCCCTGCCACTCAAGATTTTTTTCTTTTTTTGGGCTTCATTAAAAAGGTTAGAGATTAGATTTTTTTTTCTTTTTTTTCATGAAAGCTTCCCAAATGTCAATTTTCTATTAGAAGGACAGTCAAAATGCAACAAAAAGACTGCTTGATGAGTTCAGTGAGGCAGTAAGTGTGTGTGGGTGGGCAATGGGGGGGTTCATAGACAGTATGTCAGCTTTTCACTACAAATACTGACTATACTGTTTGCTGTTTGTTGTTCACACCTTCTTAAATGTTCTTAACAACACTCATGGCTTCTACTTTTGATAGGTTCCTCTTCTGGCATTGATTAAACCTCCAAAACTCATCTCTGTTCATCAAAATGACATGTTTAAAAGTTTTTTGAATGATGAAAATATCTTTATGCCTTGAATTACTTAGATGCAACTCTGTACTTTTACCTGGATTTAGTATGGGCAAATCCAGTAACTGCCTCTATCTCCTCCTTGAGTCACTGCTCGACTGTAACCATAGATGTTCAAAGCAGAAACAGATTCCAAGGAACATCCCCAAAGTCATGTAAAGTTTTCTGTCAGAATGATCATAATGAATATTCAGCATCTAGAATGACCTGTCAGCATTTGACATGAATCATCATGTAACCTGGCAGGCTGGTATTGGTTAACATTATCTGCAACAGTCAATAAAAAAAACTTGCCAACATGTTGGTTCGTACTCATTTTGTGTGACAGACTTCAATGTAATTCATCAGCTCACATTTTCAAGCTGCAAATTTTTTTTTACTGAGAACAGAAAATCATTCATACACTGTTTAACAAAAGTTTCTCAAAAAATCTGTGTTGACATAGGACATGCAGTTGCAGAATGATGCCCTGGTTTACAACAATAACATCTTGTTTGATTAGTTCCACATATCTTCTGAGAGTTTAACGGAGCAGTAAGTCATGTCATCATCTGGATCTTTTCTTGTATCAGGCTGATTTGTCTGCCTTATAGCTGTCAGACTGGATGCTTTCCAAACTGAAATAACATTATGTCCAGCTGGCTTTGTGTGGCTCGTAGAACCGGTACTTCCAAAGTGCTCTATACACCAGCATTTTAAAAATGCCGAGAATGTAATGTAGAGAAAGGTGATGTACACATAAGTTAAGTGTTTCCCTTGCAGACAATACATGCAAAGAAATGTGATTCATTGTGGCCTCCAATCAGCAGAACCATCTCACACACACACACACACACACACACACACACACACACACACACACACACACACACACACACGCGCGCGCACACAGTCATGTTTCAATCAATTTTGGCAGCAATAATGAGACATTAATTTCCTGGAGACTAACCACAACCATAAGCATCACCACTACTTGCCTAACCCTAACCCTACTTAACCTAAACTTACTCCGATTAATGTCCCCACAATGTGGGTAATACAAAGACGCACTCACATACATACATACACACACACACGCACGCACGCACGCACGCACACACACACACACACACACACACACACACACACACACACACACACACAGAGCTTCCGTCAACCATGTAGCAGTAAGAGAATGATTCATTCCAGACTGTTTTTATCTAACCTGAGCCAAGTGTTCTACACACTGCGGGCAGGCCTGCCGAGTGCTTTCTCACTCAGAGATTTTACCGTGTGGATATGTGTGTGTGTGTGTGTGTGTGTGTGTGTGTGTGTGTGTGTGTGCCCTCTGCCTGGTTCGAAGACCCTTCTTACAACCTGTCTCAGAGATAAGAACCATTGCTTTTTCATTTCAGGAAACTCTCCCTCTGTTCTTCCATTCGGGAGCAGAGCACTGAGGACTGGCGAGGCTTTCCTACTTCATCCTGTCAATACGACGGGATAAGGAGTCTGACTGAAAGTTCATTAATTCCTGGGTAACCTATGCCTGGGGCGGTCTAATACCCCCCTCTGCTCTATTGATGTTGCTGTTCCCAGGGTGAGAGAGCAGCTTTAGCCATGCAACACACACACTTCTCTCTCTGTCTGCCTGTCTGTCATGATCTGTCAATTTCTTACTACACTTGCACTCCTCTCCTCACTCTCTTGTCAGTTAAAAAAATTAATGAAGAAATTAAAGGGGAATTGTGTTGCTGGAAAGACGGCCTTGTCATAAAACTGGCCTGTCTATGCAGTAGAAGGCACAAATATTTGAATTGGTACTAGATGACAAGAGAGAATATAGAAAAAAGGCTATGGTATTCCCTTTGGCTCAAAATTTCCAATTTCCAATCTCCATTTTCCAAGATGGCACCACATGAGTGGCAGCTTGTTACAGCAGCTCCTGAAGTGTCGCCTTGGTGTGTTCTTGTATTTTTCTTCCGTCACTAGTCTCGGTCGATCATGCGTACATATGGATGTACAACTGCTGAGACTAGTAATTAGCTTTTTTATTCTTTTCAAGATTACTTAAATCAACATTGGGAGATCGATTGAACCACAGCTACACTGTTTGTACACAGTAACAGCTGATAGCGCTGAGCAACACAAACAAACTCCCAGTGGAAGGAAATAAGGAGAAGGAGAAGGGAATGGGAGTCTAGCATCATGTGTTTCACTGAAACTTGGTTAATGAAGTCATGCCGGACTGGCATGTTGCTGGACAATTTTCAACTGCTGAGAGCGGACAGGAGAACAAAGGAGAGTGAAGGAGAGCAGTAAGAGGAAAGTTGGGGGCATTGCGATGTTTGTGAACAACAGGTGGTGTAACCCAGGGCACATCAGTATAAAAGAGTAACGCTGCACGAGAGACATTGAGCTATTAGCCATTAGCATTTGGCCATATTATCTTCAGAGGGAGTTCTTGCATGTCATCGCGAAAACAGTTTGTATCCCTCTGTCAGCCGATGCAGCAGCAGCGTGCAAGCTCCTGTGCACTGTGGTTTCACAGCTGCAGACAGGCCCTCCTTCTCATCTCTGGAGATTTCAACCACGCTTCCCTGTCCATCACTATCTCCACCTTCACCCAATACGTTAAATGCCACACCAGAGACAATACAACACTGGACTTACTGCATGCAAACACTAAGGATGCTTCCAGTTTATCGCCTCTCCCCCCAGTGCGCCATTCCAATCTGGTTCATCTGCTCCCGGCATACATACCTTTGGTGAATAAACATCTACCAACCATGAGGTATGTGAGATGATGGTCAGAGGAGTCCAGTATGGCAGTGAGGGACTTCTTTGAAACCAGTGACTGGGAAGTATTGTGTAGCCCACACGGGGAGGACGTTGACAGTTTGACAACCTGTATCACGGACTACATCAACTTCTGTGTGGAAACATCAAACCCTGGGTGTCCTAAAAGCCCTATTGAATGCCAAGAGGTCTTTATGGTGTAAGATAGCTTTTTAAAACCCAATTTCACAGACTCACGTATGTGACAGCAGAATTTTGTGTAAAACAACTTTTATGACAAACAAATTGTTAACTTTACAAATACGAAACTTTAATTATGGACATGTCTTTGTACAAGTCTTAATTAGACTCAAACACAGGGTGATGTATTGTAGTGATTCTATATTGTAAAGTTTAAGGCATAAGGATACTTAAGTAACATCAGCACCCTAAGTGATTGATTCTGGCCCAGGTCCTTTTGCTCATTCAGCGCAGTCATTTTGTGAAGTCCAGTCAGTCTCTAGTGTCCTATTATCAGTCAGATAAAAATGCTGACAAGACAATTGCTGCCTCCTGATAATATTTCCATATAACACTAAGTAGTAGCTATCGAAACACCATGAGGATATGTGCTCCGCCGTAGTCAGTGCTAGGTTCAGTTTGTCATTTGAGAAGCAATAGTTCTACATACATACATAGATACATCCTAGAGGTGTACTGGGGAAGATCTCTGTTCCCAAACACGTTTTCTGTCATCCCAGAGATGACAGGAAGCCAGTAATAGCCTCAAGCTCTGTATGTGTTTCACAAGCATACACCTAATTCATTTAATGAGTTAGGCTTGTGTTTCTGCAGTGTAAACTTCTCCAACTCCTACAAACAGCTGCTCAGAGCTACTATTGTGAGGCAAAACTCTTATCGCACCACCAGGTAACAATCTGGGGCAGTGTATGCGCTAAGCTAGTCTTGAACAGACCTCATAAAAAAACATTATATTTAACAAATGTCATGCTTAAATGTTGCTGTGTTGGAATAGTCTGCAGTTCTTCCAAGTACCAATGACGTCACTATGGGCCGTTATTACCTGACACTACTACTTCACTGCCACAGCTCCCTCCATTACCCAACCCCCCTCATACTAAGCTTTTGATAGTGTTGATTCTGTAAAGATAACTAATAGTTCATGCTCATCTCAATACAGGGGGCATTCCATCTCTCAGCTGTGATTTTTTAAGAGCCTCTACCAGGAGCAGAGCCTTTTCCACCAGGTCTAAAGACGTACCGTTTACTAGAAATGTTCAATTCATTCAGTGACTGAAATTGTGGCTACCAGATGAGGAACTCCAAAATTTGTCTCCAAAATGACAATGATTCTTGAACTAATAGAATTTTTGCAGATGGGTGACAGTGCAGTAACAACCCCAATTCAAAAACGTTGGGGTACAGTGTCAAACATAACTAAAACAGCAGAAAACTGTGTTTACTGACAATAGTTTCATGAAGTTTTCCTGAGCCCATTTTGTAATATTCTTTTTACAATCATGTGTTCACAGAGTGGTGAACCTGATCCTAATTGAGCCTTTCGATGCTCCTCTCATACCCAATCATGATACCATCACCTGTTACCAGTGAACCTGTTTAGCTGTAGAATGTCACATCCAATACAGCTGGTCACTTTCAGTTTCAAACTACATTCACTAACCTTAACCATCCATCCATCCATTGTCTTCCGCTTATCCGGGCCGGGTGGCGGGGGGAGCAGTCTGAGCAGGGACGCCCAGACTTCCCTCTCCCTGGACACTTCCTCCAACTCTTCCGGGGGGATCCCGAGGCATTCCCAGGCCAGCCGAGTGACATAGTCACCCCAGCGTGTCCTGGGTCTTCCCCGGGGCCTCCTCCCGGTGGGACATGAATGGAACACCTCCCTAGGGAGGCGTCCAGGGGGCATCCGATAGAGATGCCCGAGCCACCTCAGCTGACTCCTCTCGATGCGGAGGAGCAGCGACTCTACTCTGAGCTCCTCCCGGGTGACAGAGCTCCTCACCCTATCTCTAAGGGAGCGCCCCGCCCCACCCCAAAGGGCAGCCCTTCCGGAGTCCAACATGCACCGGGAACAGGTCCGACTTACTGCCGGCAATGCGGACCAAGCTCCTGCTCCGGTTGTACAGGGACTGTACAGCCCTCAACAGAGGGCCTCCAACCCCATACTCCCGGAGCACCTCCCACAGAATGACGCGAGGGACACGGTCGAATGCCTTCTCCAAGTCCACGAAGCACATGTGGACTGGTTGGACAAACTCCCATGAACCCTCAAGCACCCTGTGGAGGGTATAGAGCTGATCCAGTGTTCCACGGCCAGGACGAAAACCGCATTGTTCCTCTTGAATCCGGGGTTCGACTATCGGCCGGATTCTCCTCTCCACTACCCTGGAATAGACTTTCCCAGGGAGGCTGAGGAGTGTGATCCCCCGATAGTTGGAACACACCTTCCGGTCCCCCTTTTTAAAAAGAGGGACCACCACCCCAGTCTGCCAGTCCAGAGGCACAATTACAATAGTAACCTTAACCAAGTGGCTACTATTGTAACCGTTACAACATAGGTTCCCTTAAGTAAAGCGTTTTCACATCACAAAACAGATGTATTTTTCAACAGTGATTTGTTACAGTTTTGGAAGACAGAGCCAGATGTTGAGCAAGTAACTTTCCAAATGCAATGTATTACATATTACTAGTTACTGTCATTTGAAAGTAATGTCACTTTACAATATTGGCGTCTGTGTAAAGTAATGTGTTACTGAATATAGTAGTAACCAGGCATAGCTGCAGAAGTACGAAGAAGAAGTAGCATTATATTTGGCTATATATTACATGTAAACACATATTGCGTTTTTTAATAGTAACCAGTAACGTTCTATAGCATCTCGATGTTATCTTACCTTACGATTCCTTATGACAGGAATTTTTTGAGAAACATTATCAAAACCACAGCTACTTTTTCTGACTTGCACATCTCACACCGGCTCAGAGCAGCTTGCATTTCAGTATTGTCTCACAGGTGTACACATGACCTGAAGTGTTCACTTACACTTCAGTTGTAAAGGAGAGGTTGATGATCAATAAAAAAAAACACTGAATGAACATATTTTGCTGCATTTTGCAACCAAGGCCAAGCAGAGTGTGCTGCTCTCTGGACAGAGTGGGCCAGCCACGCACACACACACGCACGCACGCACGCACACACACATGCACACACACGTACTCACACCAGTCTTCACTCTAAACTGTATTGATTTACATTTTGAGGACCTGCATTTTATAATCTCTCTCTCTCTCTCTCTCTCTCTCTCTCTCTCTCTCTCTCTCACACACACACACACACACACACACACACACACACACACACACACACACACACACACACACACACACACACACACACACACACACACACACATACACGCACACACACTCATCAAGTCCTGACCGTGCTTATTAGGGGTGGGAATCTCACGATTCAATTCAATTCTGATTTTTGGGTCTGGGTTTGGCGTTTCGATTCAGAATCGATTTTCAACTCAAAACGATTTGATTGATGATGATTTCTGCTTCAAGCTATAGGTGTGCAAAGGATCGTCATGATCTACTCCAGTCTGCTTTGCAAGACAGAATGACAAAGGGAGACATTAAAGTGTCTTTTTTTTTAACATTTATTAAGTTTTGAATTCTAAGGAAAGTGCCTTTTCCTGCGCTTGTGATTGCTGATGAGTTTCACCTCTCCCTCGTCTCTGTGTTTTCCCTCCTAGTGTTCCTTGTCCCATACTGGTTTGTTATTAATTTAGTTATTTGTATTTCTCCTTTCTTCTTGGATTTTTCCCAGCATGTCCCTCAGTTTTTGTTGCCTGCTTTTGTTGTTTGACTGGAATCAGCTTTTGTTGTATACTCGAATGGTGAGTAACTTAAGAAAAAGAGAAAAAAACAGCTTACTATTGTCTTTTAATGTAGATAGGACTGGAATCATTTCAACCACAGATGGTTTTCCTCGAGTAAAGGTTAAGAAGTGAGAGTACACCTGTATTTATTTGGGATGAAATGACAAGTCATCTCCTTATTAGATTGCCTGCCATGTACACCAAAAAGACAATATTCACAGTCTGTGTGATCACAAAATATTCTCTTAATATTATACTGTCTTACGTTGTCTCAAATATTATGTTATGATTTTGGCAAGTAAATTAGGAAATTGTATGCATGTGCATAATAGACTGTGTCTGTCATGTTAAAAAGCAAATATAAAGACTCAACATATTATAGCATCCTTAAACTTTGATTGTTCTATTACAGGTGTCACAGACCATGATCAGATCATGTGTTAGCATCCCACATCCAGGTCTCTCCAATCCCATGAAGACAATTAGATTAGAGAAGTAGCCAAATCAGTCTGTTATCTCTCTGAAAATGTCTCATATCAGATGACTCATTTAGGCTAATTAGGAGATACTGCCATTATGTCTAATCATTAATTTAATACTGGTGTGTTCACTTCTTCCCTTTGACCTGAAGATGATCATCTGTGGTTGAAACGTTACATCAGTGATGTCCACATGAAATAAAGGTTTGTTTGTCTGTCTCTCTTCATCAAGCTACACTGAAGAGCATGGTTACTCAATTGCACACTGCTTGCACACCGTTAATTTGAATGTTTACATTACGACAGAAAGCAGGAGTAAAGTAGTTCTGAAGCAGTGTTCTCTAATGACTTCAGACCAGCGTTCACAACTGGCATTCACTGCTGCACTGTGTGCTGTTAATTCATCTGTAAATATTAGTTGCTAGTGCTATTTGAAAGCCATACTGATGCTGTAGCTTCAGCCATTATGATGCTGGCTGCCGAAAGACAACAGAGTGCCAGCACACCTGGGACCAGCTGACCACCTGCCTCTTAGGGGAATGTGCATGAATGCATAAAATAGTATTCTCCTGATCAGGGGCGGACTGGGACAAGAAATCGGCCTTGGCATTTTGGACCAGACCGGCCCACCACATTTGATACCTTTTCGGTCACTTCGGTCTCTTGAATGTGTGTACCCACTGTGCAACTCTTTAAAACCACGTACCTTAAGCCATGCAATGAGTTAACGGGAATCAGTGAGAGTGGACACATTAAATATTCCCAAAAGGTCCAATTTATTAACACTACAAAAAAGTACACTCCACCACTCCATGACAGCAATGGATCTTTAAGCAGAGTTCATCCTATTGGGTGGACCTATGTGTTTCAGGGAGGAAGAAAAAAGAAAGAATAGAGATGAGAAATGATGGATCAGATGCTAACTCTTGCAAGAGTAGTACTCAATAAACTGTGAACTGACCCAGTCCAAAAGGATGAATGTAGCTGAACTCCTGAATGAACTTTGAACTGTGTGTGTGTATGTTTGAGAGAGAAAAGACAGAGAGAGGTTTAATTATTGGTCAATCTTCAAGATAAAAATAGCAGTGTAGAAACTAAAAACATAAGAGGGATGACGACAAATGAATGAGGGAGAGAGCTACATACACAATGTCTTAAATACCTGCATATACAGGTATTACAAGCTAACTAGAATACAAACTAACCTGGCCATAGAACATTAGCCCAGTGAAGAAAATAACCTATGGGCTGCAGAACTCCGTGCGTCGAGGGCTGACTGGTGTTTAGGAACAAACTCTTGCGCTGGCTTTTTTTTTTTTTTTTTTTTGCCGAATGCAGTACGCCGCAGGGCCAAAGTGAAAGAGTGTTTAACGATGTGATTGGGCCAGCCGAGTGTCAATCGGGCCACTGATCAACTGTCTGTATTGGCCGGTCAGACCGATATTTAAAAAAAAAAAAAAAAAAAAAAGTGGCCGACTGTCGGCCCAAATAGCATGTCGGCCCGGTATGCCAGATGGTCAGTCTGTCCCTGCTCCTGATTGTACAATTATAACACATATTTTTTAATTGAATAATACAAAGTATATATAGGTATTTGATGAGAGGTTTCGGGTAGTGAACATATTAGCTACGTGGTTTAATGTTGAACTAACTGATGTGCCTGATGACTTACATCATTGAGCTGCAAACCAGCAATGAGCTCAAAACTTGGTACAACAACCTCCCTCTGCTCCAGTTCTATGATCTGTATGTATGTCCTGAAGATTTTCCAATTCTCAGGAGACATGCTCTAAAGTTTGCATCTCTGTTTCAGACAACCTAATGCTGTGAGCAGCAACTACCTGACATCAGAGACCTCGCCAAAGAGTTCCCCCACTGTATGAAAGGTTAGTGTGATCAATCATCAACCCATTCTCATTCCCAAAGCTTCACATGCCTTCGGTGTGTAATACAGATTCACAAGGTACCCTTGAGTGACTGAGAACCAGGTTTTCAATTAACTACAATGTAAAACAATCTGCAGCAATATTACATGGCATAGCAACTGCTCTGACCTTCAAATACTTTGACATCCCAGCTAAGCAAAGGCTTCCTGCCAGAAAGCCGTTATAACACATGGTTGATGTTGTGAAACAATTGCAGTTTGGTTAGATTTAGGCACCAAAATAACTTGGTTGTGTATAGGAAAAGGTTGTTAACTTATAGTTTCAGTTTTCATTTCAGACACTGAAGGATACCTTGTGCAGCGTTAGGTGACATAGCGTGCTCTATGAATATGTAGGTTAACTACTGTAATAGCAAAGCACGTTAGAACATGTATGTCGTGTGTCAGCTGAATGCAAAGTCCTTTCTCTCTGGAGCTCTGCCCTCCTGTAGTTGCAGACATGAGATTCTTCAGACTGACAGGTGAACAAACACACCAGCAGTGTCTTCTGTGCTGCAGCTACTGATTTGGGCGCTTCATTTTGCTCCATTCTCACAATTTATCAGGACTTTCTCAGGGACTTTTGTTTTTACTCTGTAACGGATGTAATTTGAAATTTAGTGAAGAAACACTGATTTGGAAAAACTCTTACTTATGTTGTCATTAGCTTATCCAAACCCAAAAGTTACGGAAACAATATGTATTAAAATGAGTTGATGAGTCAAAATCCTTCCCCATGAAATTGTTTTGTCCCATAAGAAGCCTGCAGTTCCAAACTGATGAGAAGCTTATGTTGGGTTTGAAGGCCAATAGACTGCCATTTTGTTTCTTACGTAGGGGTGTCCCTACTTTGCGTTTGCAGACCTTTTTTAATAGTTTCACTGTGCAGTTGGCATGGTTACCGGTGCAGAAAGGCAACAACTTAAATCTGCCAGCTGAACCTCAGCGAACCTGCTACAATCTTCGAACAATATCTGTATTAACATCGAACTTCTACCTGGCTCTCTCTTTGCCATTCCCCTGCATGCTGCACACCTCAGACCAACACAACAAGGGTTTTTTTACTCTCCTGTTTTTAACAGGATAAAAGCTGGTGAAATGGGGTTTTCGAAATCATTACCTACCAAAGCCTTCCTTACTGCCCCTGACCCAACACCAGGTATTTCTTGTTTTAATTTTGTAAAAAAAAAAAGAAGAAAAAAAAAAGAAATAAAATGAAGGTGTTTGAGTCTCAGTGTGACAATCTAGCAGAAGCAACAGTGAGGTTTTGAGACAGGGAATGAGAATGGGAATAACAAGGCAGGATAAGGGGCTCTGGTGAAGGTTTACTGGCCCTCAATGTAAATCCCTGAAACGTGTGGGGAAATGTAGCAGGCAATGTGCTAGCGTAAGCCCTTTAGCAGCCGCTGGCCGTGATTAAAACAGCACATTAAGATGCCACAGGCAGCTGAAAGACATTGGCCAACCCCAAGACCAAACTCTGGGTTATTTATTAGGCAGTCTTGCTTACAAGTATTGACTTGCCTGAATTAATGTGCTCTTTCCTCTTTTGCTCCTGTTGATGTGTTTAGTGCTACAGCCATTTGTAATGGTGTTGGCCACTCCTCATGACCTCAGCTTACATTATGGTACAGTGTGTGTGTGTGTGTGTGTGTGTGTGTGTGTGTGTGTGTGTGTGTGTGTGTGTGTGTGTGTGTGTGTGTGTGTGTGTGTGTGTGTGTGTGTGTGTGTGTGTGTGTGTGTGTGCGTGTGTGTGTGTCAGTGTGGACATGCATTACCCATGTTGTAGATCAACAACTTTTGGGTGAAGACTTGGGTTGAGGTTAGGTTTAGCTTAAGGTTAAAGTTCGGATTAGACACATAGTGGTGAGGGCTTTGACTGTATGAAACATGAGCGTAGTCTCTGTGACGTCACCTTGAAGTTTCTGAAGAGCCATTGTGAAATTCAGTGACAGTGGCTCCAGCCATCACCATCTTGGCAGTGGCTGGCTCTGCCTAACTCCCAGCTAATCCAAAAATGGTGGAAATAAGTGGAGTGTGGATGGAGCTGTGACTGAATGAAACCTGGTTGCTGAAACTTAGTGGCTAGCTGTTACTCAAAGAGGTCATGCCCATAATGATGCATGTGTGGATGGGAACATTGTGATATGTTGCTTACCAGTGTTACAGGACTGGATTAAGCCCATCTTTAACCCTCCTTGAAAACTACATTGTACTGTTTTATCAGTGATATCTGGATACAATTATGGTAAAAGAAGGAGGAAGGATGAAGTTGCAGGAGAATAACTTTGATAGCATTCCTATGTTGATGTCCTGGTGTTTTTTAAAATTTCCTCCACCTATGTCAGTAAATTGTAGTTTGTGGCCTATTTCACCGACAGCCTGGTTACTATGCAAACACTGCTGTAGGGTAACAGAATGGAGCTATTGGATAATGTGCACAGGACGGTTTTACTGACTAACCCCTAGACAAATTCAAGGAAAACTATTCAATTCAATTCAATTCAATTCAATTTTATTTGTATAGCGCCAAATCACAACAGAAGTTGTCTCAGGACACTTTCCATATAGAGCTGGTACAGACCAAGCTCTTTTATCTACAAAGAAACCAACAATTCCCCCATGAGCAAGCACTTGGCGACAGTGGCGAGGAAAAACTTCCTTTTAACAGGCAGAAACCTCGAGCAGAACCAGACTCTGGGTGGGCGGCCATCTGCCTCGACCGGTTGGGTGAGAGAGGAAGAGCAAGAGAGAGAGAGTGAGACAGACAGACAGACAGACAGACAGACAGACAGACAGACAGACAGACAGACAGACAGACAGAAAGAAAAGCAGTCAGAGAGAGAGAGAGAGAGAGAGAGAGAGAGAGACAGAGACAGAGAGACAGACATGCAGTCACAGTAACAGTGACAGTGGATGTAATAACAGCAGTAGCAGTTGCAGTGGATGTCAGGCAGGGCCAAGGCAGGAGACGCAGCTGAAATCCACAATCCAGATTCAGCCACTGTCCATGGGAACCTGCAAGACGACAAAGCACAGAGACTCCGGGGAAGGAGCTAAGTTAGTAACACGCCGTGGTAGGACATGAGAGCGTGCGGATGGAGAGGGACAGAAGGACGGAGGAGCTCGGTGTATCTTTGGATGTCCCCCAACAGTCTAATCCTATAGCAGCATAACTAGGGGCTGGTCCAGGACAAGCCTGAGCCAGCCCTAACTATAAGCTTTATCAAAAAGGAAAGTTTTAAGCCTACTCTTAAATGTAGAGACAGTGTCTGCCTCCCGGACAAAGACTGGAAGATGGTTCCACAGGAGAGGAGCTTGATAGCTAAATGCTCTGACTCCTGTTCTGCTTTTTGAGACTTTAGGAACCATAAGTAGACCTGCATTCTGGGAACGCAGTGTTCGAGTAGGGCAATAAGGTACTATGAGCTCTTTAAGATAAGAAGGTGCCTGGCCACTTATGGCTTTGTAAGTAAGGAGGAGAATTTTAAACTCTATTCTAAACTTTACAGGGAGCCAGTGCAAAGTGGCGAGTATTGGAGAAATATGATCTCGCTTCCTGGTTTTTGTCAGAACATGTGCTGCAGCGTTCTGGAGCAACTGGAGAATATTCAGCAGCGAATTTGGGCAGCCTGATAGTAAAGAATTGCAATAATCCAGCCTGGAAGTTACGAATGCATGGACTAGTTTTTCTGCATCATTTTGAGACAAAATATGCCTGATTTTTGCGATATTACGTAGGTGAAAAAAGGCAGTCCTTGAAATTTGTTTTACATGGGAGTGAAAGGACATGTCTTGGTCAAAGATAACTCCCAGATTCTTTACAGTGGTGCTGGAGGCCAGCGCAATGCCATCCATAACTGCTATGTCATCAGAAAGTGACCTTCTAAGATGTTTAGGGCCTACTACTATAACTTCAGTTTTGTCCGAGTTTAGCATCAGAAAATTGCAGGTCATCCAGGTCTTTATGTCATGAAGACATGCTTGTAGTCTAGTTAACTGACTGGTTTCTTCCGGTTTCATTGATAAATATAGCTGGGTATCATCTGCATAGCAATGAAAATTTATTGAGTGCTTCCTGATAATCTTACCTAAAGGAAGCATATATAAGGTGAATAGAATTGGTCCAAGCACAGAACCCTGCGGAACTCCATAGCTGACTTTAGTGAGCACAGAGGAGTCGTCATTAACGCGTACAAACTGAGAGCGATCTGACAAGTAGGATTTAAACCAGCTTAGCGCAGTTCCCTTAATGCCAATGAAATGTTCCAGTGTCTGCAATAGGATGCCATGGTCAATGGTGTCAAATGCAGCACTAAGATCCAGTAAGACTAGTACAGAGACAAATCCTTTATCAGATGCAATTAGAAGGTCATTTGTAACTTTAACCAGTGCTGTCTCTGTGCTATGATGCACTCTAAATCCTGACTGGAAATCCTCGAATAAACTATTATTGTTTAGAAAGTCGCACAGCTGATTGGCAACTGCTTTCTCAAGAGTTTTTGAGAGAAAGGGAAGGTTGGATATCGGTCTATAGTTGGCTAAAACCCCTGGATCAAGAGTAGGCTTTTTCAGTAGCGGTTTTATCACAGCTACTTTAAAGGACTGTGGTACGTAGCCTGTTGATAAAGAGAGATTGATCATGTCTAAAACTGAAGAGTCAATTAGAGGTAATACTTCTTTAAACAGCTTAGTCGGGATAGGATCTAAAATACAGGTAGATGATTTTGATGATGAAATTATTGAAATTAGTTGGTGAAGGTCAACAGGAGTAAAACAGTCTAAAACTGCGACAGGCTGAGTAACAGTTTCTACGATTTCTGCGTTTGAAGACAAAACAGTACCTGTTAACGGCAGGAGTCGATGAATTCTGTCTCTAATAGTTAGAATTTTATCATTAAAGAAGCTCATGAAGTCATTACTGTTCAGAGCTAAAGGAATACATGGTTCACAAGAATTATGGCTCTCTGTCAGCCTGGCTACAGTGCTGAAGAGAAACCTGGGATTGTTCTTATTTTCCTCTATTAGTGCAGAGTAATAGGCTGCCCTGGCACTGCGGAGGGCTTTCCTGTATATTTTAAGACTGTCTTGCCAGGCGGACCGAAATTCTTCCAATTTGGTAGAACGCCATTTCCTTTCTATTTTCCGTGAAGTTTGCTTTAATTTGCGGGTTTGAGGAGTATACCATGGAGCTAACCTCCTATGTTTAATTTTCTTCTTTTTTAGGGGAGCAACAGAGTCAAGTGTCATACGCAACGATCCTGTAGCACTATCAACCAGGAAGTCAATCTGGGAGGGACTAACGTTAGCATAAGACTCCTCTGTTGTATTGAGACATGGCATTGAATTAAATACTGATGGGATCATATCCTTAAATTTAGCTACAGCACTATCAGATAGGAGTCTGGTATAAGAATTTTTGCCTACTGGCTGGTAGTCTGGTAATATGAATTCGAAAGTTATTAAATGATGGTCTGATAAAAGAGGATTCTGTGAGGAGACTATTAAGTCTTCGATTTCAATGCCATATGTCAGAACAAGGTCGAGGGTGTGGTTAAAACAGTGAGTCGGTTCATGTACATTCTGGCGGAAGCCAACTGAGTCTAATACTGAGATAAACGCAGTGCTAAGGCTGTCATTATCAACGTCGACATGTACATTAAAGTCACCTACAATAATTACTTTATCTGCTTCAAGAACTAAGCTTGATAGAAACTCCGAGAACTCAGCTATAAATTCGGAGTAAGGACCAGGAGAGCGGTATACTACAACAAATAAAAGTGGCTGCACTGTTTTCCATTTCTCATGAGAAAGAGTGAGAACAAGGCTTTCAAATGACTTGTAGTCGAGTTTAGGTTTAGGGTTGATCAAAAGGCTTGAGTCAAAAATGGCTGCAACTCCACCTCCTCTGCCGCTGCCTCGAGGAATGTGAGTATTAATATGGCTCGGAGGAGTAGCTTCATTTAGGCTCACATACTCTTCAGGACACAGCCAGGTTTCAGTCAGACAAAATAAATCAACATTATGGTCTGATATTAACTCATTTACTAGAACAGCTTTAGAGGACAAAGATCTGATGTTAAGGAGTCCACATTTAATTCTCCTATCTTGTTGTACTATTGCAGAGGTTGTTCTAATTTTAATTAGATTCTTATGTTTAACTCCTCTTCTCTGTACTTTTGGTTTACTTAGTTTACGTGGTCGGGGGGCAGACACAGTCTCTATGGAGTGTTGGGTGGGTAACTGCTCTAATGGAGGCGCAGAGAAGCGTGTAGGACTGCAGCTCTGCCTCCTGGTCTCAACTCTGAGTTGTCAGGGGTTAGGTTCATAAATAAAATCGGTCAGATTTCTAGAGATGAGAGCTGCTCCCTCCAAAGTGGGATGGATGCCGTCTCTCCTAATCAGACCAGGTCTTCCCCAGAAAGTCTGCCAATTATCAATGAAGCCCACACCGTTTGCTGGACACCACCTCGACAGCCAGCGATTGAACGATGACATGCGGCTAAACATATCATCACTGGTCAGATTTGGCAGGGGTCCAGAGAAAACTACGGAGTCCGACATCGTTTTAGCATATGTACACACCGATTCCACATTAATTTTAGTGACCTCCGATTGGCGTAACCGGGTGTCATTACCGCCGACGTGAATAACAATCTTACGGTATTTACGCTTATCCTTAGCCAGCAGTTTCAAATTTGATTCGACGTCGCCCGCTCTGGCCCCCGGCAGGCATTTGACTATGGTCGCTGGTGTCGCTAAGTTCACATTTCTCAAAATGGAGCTGCCAATAATCAGAGTTGGTTTCTCAGCGGGTGTGTCGCCGAGTGGGGAGAACCTGTTAGAAACATGAAGCGGTTGGTAGTGACACTACACTTTATTACATAGTTAGTTTTGTTTGTGTAGCTCTGATCATTTTGATTGGTTATGATAATAGTTCTCACCAAGGTAATCACAGATTTGCAGACAATCGAAAATTTCCGACAATGACGCAAATGGGTAGTAACACATGCAGTCAGATGATCAGACAGGTTTTAGACAAACATATATGTTTGATTTAGTTTTTATTGCATTGATACTATATTAATTTTGCTTTCTTGTGTTTCTGCACTGCCTCTCATTAGGATCATTTGCACAATAAATAGTGTGGTCAGAACATGGCCCACCGGTTCTACGCCACAGTGTGTACAACCATCGGATCTTCACTCTCTACACTAGATAGCACTTTATTTGAAGGGGTGTGCATAAGACTGAGATGACCATCATGACACCTGCCATGAACATGAAAGAATCTTTATGAATGTTTATGACTGTTTATCACTTTAAGTATCATTTGGTCAATTATGTCATTTTTAACGTAAAGTTGGCATAGTTTGAGATGAGCTTGACATTAACCACAGCAACATTACCTGTCAATGAGTTTGTTATGACACTGTTAACATAACTTAACATAACAGGCTTAATTATGAAACTTAAGGAAAATATTTAACTTTATGTGTGTTTATTACGTTTTGTGGTTGGTTCTGACATTGACATAACTTTACCAAGGTAATTTACAGAGTTTCATTTTACAGAAAGCACTTGTTGCCGAAGGAATTAACTACTAACTGGTGCTAAATGTAGCAGCCATTAGCTAGTTAGCTTATTGGTCAAACTGACTATTTTTGTTTGCCTCCTGAGATCCTGATGAGGAGTTTTTAGTTGAGATAAGGGGCTCTATTTTCATCCCCACCGCTGGCAGGGCACAGGTTGCGTACCCCACGCAGTGGTATTTTCATGCAGCGCAGGCAGGCGCATAGCGCACTTGATATTTTCGTAAACCGAGGTGCACAGAGGTACGCCAGGATGGGCGTTGCGCGCAGTAGGAGGAAGTGTCGGCATAGCGGATTAGAATTTTCGGTCCATTTCGGTCCACAGCAGCGGCGTAAAAGTGCGCTGAAAGCTCGCCACCCCAGACCTGGTCACCAATACCTCACAGGCAAGGTTAGGGTTGGCATCTCACTGTGATCAGGGTAGCACGGTGGCACAAGTGGTAACACTGTTGCCTCACAGCTAGAAGATCCCCGGTTTGAATCCTGCTGTGGGCGCTGGTGGCGTGTCCTCCACCATGCCCTTGGTGCCAGCTGCTCGAGGAGAAAGGGGCCTTTCTGTGACATGACTTGTTCATCCTGGCGAATTCTAGCATTCCTACACACTGCATGAAAAACCACATTTTGGACCCGTAAATCCCCGCGAATTTCGTTGATTTTCGGCGATTTACGGCAAGTTTACGGGGAACTTCGCCGGCTCCGAAAATCGTCGGAAACGAACCATCTGTCGGCAGGGTGCGTGGTTAATCGCGCCTTCGAGAAGGTGCGAATAGCTCTAATTAGCACATGAATGCTACCGACGTTGATCTACTCAGACTGGCCTGCTGACTTCACAAACAACCATTGGATGATTCCACAGGTATTTTAAAAGGAAACCATCATGTGATTGGATGACAACTCTGCTGCTATTGGTCATTTGTGCGCCACAAATAATAATAATAATAATAAATACATATTAAATGAAATACTATACAATAAATTAATATATTAAAAATTGTTATTATATTGTTATATTTATATATATAAAATATAAATGATATATATATATTTTATTTGATTGATGATTCATTGATTTATTTGGTGATCCACCTTCTACACTACCACACAGTAGAACACAAAGAACACAGCTGACAGAAACATTTTGAAAAAAAGTCTTTAATGAAATCGTGACACACACATTAACAAGGATCAACCAAGTAAAATCAATGACTACTGGGGAAAAAAAGCAAGGAAATGTGCAGAGGGGTTCACTGATAAGAGTTTCTGGGTTGGGCCATGCCGCTGGTCCATGGTGCATGAAAAAGAGTCTAAGGCCTCTGGAAATGCTTCTTTGCTGCCTCTGGGTCATACTGAGGTGGCGCCTGTTGCTTTGAAGGGGACTCGATGTGAAGCCTCTTGTGGTGTGTCGTCACATACTTTGGGTCGCTCTCCAGCCTATCTTGCAGTGTCTGGCAGAGTTTGGAGAGCTAGGACACTCCTTCTTGCTTCCAGCAGCTGTAAATACAGGTGTTAATATAATATTAGTACTGCTAAGAAACAATAACACATGATAACATATGTGAGCATGTTTGTCAAAAACAATGCAGCTAATAAATAAAATTCAGCCCATTTTTACATTGTTGTGAAAATAAAGCGGCATTCATGGGACTCTTACCCGCTTCCTTCTCTGTCTGCTGTGAGCTGAAATCTTCACAGCTGCTGCCTGAACTGAAAGAGCTGGCTGGGCATACCTGAAGCTCCTCCACACCATCTCATAATATGTCTTACAGGCTGCTGGAAGAAAATATATATTGGTTTGAAATAATTAAGACAGGCTTCAGTAAAAACAACAACAAGAAACAACAGAAAGGGTTTAAAAGACTGCTGTCCACACCATTCATGTCTGGACTCCCAGTTAAAGTCGCCATCAAATATGACGTCACCGTTTCGTTGTGGGGCGAGTTTAGTCTGTAAAACGCAAAAAGTACCAACAGGTCATGCAACGTTTACATTTGCTTATGTTCTGCAGAATATTTCCTGTGTATTTTATTAACTTACCCCTGCTCAGGTTCATATCGCCTGTCGTTTCCGTCACTATTGTGCAGACGTTGCACCTTTTCCTTTAAAATACAAAATACATTGTAATGTTAAATGTAACGTGAACAATTACCAAACGTTCGGAACGTAATGCAATAAGAATAATAAAGGTTTGGCGCCCTAAAAACTGCACAATGTGGTACTAAATGCTAACGTTACGTACGTAACTTACGCACCCGTCTCTTCGTCTCCGCAGCTGCAGTTCGGTCGGGGCTGCTCCTCCAGAGCGAGCAGTCTGGCTTTTATCACGGTCATTCTCCTCGCCAACTGCGCGATCAGCTGCGTTAGCAGCCGAGATAATCCACTGAAGACGCTCAGCAGTTTCTTCTCTAAATTGTTTGGACTTTCTGGATATGGTCGCTCCGCAGCCAGGCCGTCCGCTCGTCGCAGAGGAGTGCCTTCTGGGATGAACTGAAGACGACGTCCGGCCATTGTATGAACAGAGTTAAAGTTTAGCAGGACCCGAAAGGTATCTGTTCCAATCCAAGCTCGATTCGCGTTCACAGACGCGCCGAGGTCGTTTTCTGCCGACGTCATTACGTCAGAGGAGGCGTCCAATCATATGCGAGGTCGCGCTCTCGGAATTTCTCGCGAGACCATTTTTGTTGCATAGAATGAAAAACATGCTGTGATTTTGTTAGGTACTTTGATTTTGCTATTTTTGTACCTGAATATTTCATAAAACATGTAAACTTCTTTAAAGTGACATCATCGAAAATAAAAAAAAGAAAAGTTACTTTGGGTACTTTGGGTTGTATTCCCTTTTTATTCCTACTTAAAGAATCATCAGTGGACTTACGCTGGAATTTTGCAAGCTAATCACACAAGCATTGTTCATCTGGTGTTGTGGTGGCAAAATGCAAAAAATTGTGACCAGTGTCCAAGAACTGTAGATGCTTTAATTTTCACATTTTGATTTTGCAATTTAAGTGGAAAATTAAAGACCTTTGAGAGTCAGGACACTTATCCTGTATGTAACCTATAAAATTATTTAAACACACTTTTAAATCCTCATGAAAAAAAAAAAAAAAATCTTTGTATTCTGTAGGCACAGAACACACACACACACACACACACACACACACACACACACACACACACACACACAAAATCCCAATTTGCATTTGTATAGCTTTGCAGCATTTACATTTGCATTTTAGCACCTCATGGTCACAGTGGCTGAGAGAGAACTTCCACGGCAATTTACAGTGACGGAAATTGACGGAAATGTGACTTTTCATCCAGTGACAGTCTTTCAGGGGGACACCCCTCTGGATGGGTGGCTGCTAGGTGATAACGTGGATAATAACAACTATCCACTGAAAACGTGGTTGATGATCACACCTTCAACAAGATGGCAGGGTGGTTTTAACAGTGTTTTCAGCAGTGCTCGGTCAGTCATCGAACGCACATTTGGGGTTCTCAAAATGTGTTTTAGATGTCTGGACCGACAGGTGGTTCATTAACATACAGCCCTCAGAGTGTCGGTACATTCTTCGTGGCATGTTGCTTTTACACAACATGGCTGTATGATGTGGATGTCACTATGAACTCATGGAGGACACATTAAAGGACTTAAGACGGAGAGAGGCTGAACTGCATGTGCCGTGTCAACTGGGAGAGCAGCAGAGCGCACGGGAGAGGAGGGAGCGCCTCACCGCCCAGCTTTGTCATTAAGTGAGTATTTGTGGTTACATCAGTTCAAAAAACATCTGACAATCAATAACTTTCCACACTAAACAGATAGACAGTATAAATTTCACGAGGTTGTAGATACGGCCACTGTGAGCCTGGACCTCCCGGACCAGAACGTCAGTCTCCTCCTGGGAGAAGTTTGTGCGTCAGACAGTTTCCTGTGCGGGCTCAGTCATCCTCGAAACTTGACACCTTTAAAAATGCCACTGGTGAGGCGAGGAGCTGGTGTGATTGGTGAAGATTGGACTCGGCTGTGTCAAACCCACTCCATGCCTTCTCCCCTCCCTCCTTCCGAGGTGCACCGCTGGGTGGGACTGAGAAGAGAAGGGGGAGTAATTGCACCGCAGTGCAGTGCACGAAAATACCAAAGTCTGCGCCGCCACTCCCCAGGACTCATTTATTGGTCGCTGAAATGTGGGTTTTGTATTGAGCTTCTGCCAACCAATTGCCTCGTTGGTGGAGGTCAGTGTCTAATTGTCATTATTGATTTTACATGTTTTTTTAGTAGTCTGTTCTCACTGATATAGACTCATAAAAACAATATTAATTTGGTAAGATTGTGAAAATATTAGGCTTAAATATATATATATTTATTTATTTATTTTTTTTTTTTTCCATTTGAACATCTGACCCCCACAGTGTCTGCTTAGAAAAATTCTGGCCCTTGAACAAATGCAGCTGAGGATCAGTGCCACCTTGTTTTCTGAACAGGCTACACTCTGTTATGAAGTGTAAAGTTTTCTATTTTGAAATACATTTTCTATTGATAAATAATTTGTTTTCCAGCTACAGTGTAGCTGTAGTTTCCCATCATTCTGGACCTCTGACCTTGAATAAAAATCAGGTGTGGACCTTTGAGTAATAAAGTAAAGTAAATAAAGTTTAAGAACCCCTGGAATATGAAAACATCAATATATTTTTTTCTTATTTTAAAAGCCTAAATTTGAATATGTTTTTCACTTTCAGCAGGACAGGACTAATAACTAATAGAGCTGTCATTTAAGATAATTAGAGATAAAACAACTGATCAGTAGTTTGCAGCCTGGTGAAAAGTTCAATTACATCAGGGGGATTAAATAATTTTGCTTCGTCTGTTTCCTCCAAACTTCCACCCTCAAAACAATATCATTTCTCAGCATTCCTTGCACTGAAACATTAAGGGTGATTTCAAGTCATACTGTAATGCTTTCAGAGCAGACCATTTTCCAGCCTGCAGCATTTGAATATGTTAACCACTTTCAACCTGTCAGCCTCAGAACAGTTTCACCATGTGTTTATGTTTCCAAACAGCCACCCTTGAGGATATTTTTATTTATTTTTTTTTTTTTCAGTTTCAAGTCATTGTTGAGTCATTTAATGTTCACTGAGAGACTTTAAGGACCATTCTGCTCTGCTAAAATCCTCAAAGAGCATTGCCAAGATGAGGTCCAGGAAGAGTGACCCACACAGACCTCCATCTGTTGCTGCCCCATCTCTCCAGTCGCAGTGCTGCTGCCATCGGTGCAGCAGCATCTAACGTGCTGAACTCCAGGGGCCACAAAAGAAGTTAAACTTAAAGTTGCTTTAACTTAGTTTCTGGGAGTCAGGCCAGGCTGTTAAGCCAGCCTGCAGAGAGCAGTAGAGGTGGGGGACAACAAAGATGGACACTTCTTTCCTCCATATGGCAGGTTGAGAGGGGTCGCTGCTGGAAGAGAGAGAGACTGTACATCAGCAGTACTTGGTATTATGGCTGGTTGGTACACTACAGTGAAGCCTGAGAGTAAAATACCACTTTGGCTCAGGATTATGCTGTGGCATGAAGTCTGCAGGGAGGTAGAAATTGTGAGCGTGGAGCCAAAACCCACCAGTTCAAGACAAACACTGTGTGTGTGGAAGGACAGAGGGACTTTTGCCTGATTTACAACAAATTTTTGTGACCAAGTATGCTTTTTGTGATGTTGCATGCATTGAAAGTCGCAGCCTTTTAATATCAATATCCCTCATCAGTCTCTTTCACATAAGTGTGTTTTTAAATCTCCAATGACTCAAGTAAACTATAATGTTATGTGTGATGTTATGCCAGTAAATTTAGATTTGATAAAAGCTCAATTAAATTTGTCAAACTGACAAATTTAATTGAGCTTTTATCAAAATCTGACAACCAACCCCTCCTCAAATAATGGACCCTAAATAGCTGACAACATCAACATCAACCTGCTGAGTGGAGCCTTTAACGTCTCAGTCCCACATGTACAGACATAGATGAAGAATGCTGCAGTCCAGTGTTAATTTGTCAACGAAGATTCCAATGATAAGATTTGGTTGATGTAATTATATTACATGACTAAATTGTAACGACTATGTAAATGAAAAAAAATAGATAACAAAAATTACAGCGAAATCTCTGTTCATGATGCCCTGACGACTAAAGACAAGACTAAAAAGTTGTCTGTGTTTGGGTGGACAACCTGGTTGTTGTTTTCATTTTTTCACTTTCGCAAGTGCAAGTCAAGTTCTCTCACTGCCCCATCTTATTGGATATGTTTTCCCTCTGCTTGGTGCATGTCAGGTGCCTGTCAGGTGCCTGCTGATAGCTGACAACAAGGCAAGCTAACATTCACATGTCATCTAAGCTAGCTAGCTTATAGCCAAAAGAAAGTATTTTAGCTGCTGCTGGCCACTCAAAGATGAGTGCCTCATCTTCACCAGCATGTCAGGTGTATTTTTCCAGGTTATATGCAAATGAGGAGGGCAGTGTGACATGTCTACAGGGTCTGCTTCACTTTTACTGTACATCCAGTCACAGTGCCATGTATGCAGAAAATAAATAGGTGAGGAAACATACATACAAACATTGTTTTATTGCACTTTATCTAGCACACTTTAGGCATTCATTTTTATATGATTTATAAAAGTATGGTAAGTTAGTAACACATTCTCAGCGTACTGACTAAATGCATAGTTCAAAATCCATTACAGTATCATGAAACTGTCTGAGAAAATTATGACTAACAACAAGTGGATTCCACGGACTAAATCTTGACAAAACAAAGACTAAAAAGTGATTTAAACCAACGACAATTTTCAGTTAAGCGACTAAGACTAAAACTAAATGTAAAATTCTTGTCAAAATTAACACTGCGGCAGTCTTCTTCTGCTGCATCCCAATGTCTCCCAATCGCTCTTCAAGAATGCAGTGTCTTTGTAGTCTCGATATGATAAACTGTTCAGATTAGGATGATGGTGCACACTTTGAAACAGTCCCATCGTAGACATTAACGGTGTTGTCCCAAATTTTAAACTCTGCCATCTTTCACACCTCCATACACCTGGTTGTTTGTGTCAAGTGGCTTGGATCACCTTTTTTCAAAGTGTCTGGTATTTTTATTTTGTTTTTGTGAGTATGTTTAATGTATAGTTAATATCTCATCAACTTCACTGATTTTTGTGAATTTATTTCTATTCTGATTTTGATGCAGCAACACATTAAACAATATGGGACAGGAGCAACAACAGACTGGGAAAGTTGTGGATTGCTCCAAAGACACCTGTTTGTTTCCACAGGTAAACAGGTTCATTGGTAACCGGTGATATTATCATGATTGGGTATGGAAGGAGCATCCTGGAGAGGCTCAGTCATTCACAAAGGATGGAGCAAGGTTCACCACTTTGTGAACACATGAGTGTATAAAGGATATTACTACATGGGCTCATGAAGACTTTGTCAGTAAACACAGTTCATTTGCAAATGATTGCATTGTTTTTATTTACATTTTACACAACGTCCCACCTTTTTTGAAATCTGGGTGTTACTTTCATTCTCTTTCTTTGAAAAGTTGGACAAATATTTAAAAGTTGTAATAAAATTCATTGCTATCCCCAATAGAGGCATCTGCATCATTGTCAAGGATGTCAAGGAATTCAGGTACTTTCAGGTAATGTAAGCCTCCATGGGGAAAGCAACCAGAAAGGTAATGTCATCCCATGAAGACAAGAAAAGGATTGGGCACAGTGTCAAAACAGTAACTGTGTCCATATTAAGAAGGAATTAATCAATCTAACTGAAGTTTTAAAGTTTTCTTGCCTAGAAACAAATAAAATCTGAATCATTCATTTAAAATTACAACATGCATAAATGTATAAATATTTTGATGCCATGTATCACCCCAAATTCACAAAAATATAACTGAGGACATGACAGTGGTAACTACAGCTATTTTCTGCAGTGAGTGGGAATTATCATGGATGCCAGGAAATTCAATACAACACACAATGCATGAAAAAAAAAAAAATAAATCAAGTAAGCATGAAGCATTACAATAAAATGTACTGGCTTGTGTTTGACCTTGTGCTCAGGGACTGTATGCATTAATAAAGTAGATGTATCTTAAGCACGTTGCGTTATACTGCAAAAATCGTTCACAGGAAGCTGTTCCATCTTTTAGTATGAAAACAAAACAATCCATTTGAAACCTGTTTGCCTCAAACAGCATAAACACCTATTACATGACAAAGTTCCTTGGAGAAAGTGGCGTCTTCAAGGTAACACGTAAAGGGCAGCTGGCATCTTTACAAACCCCTGAATGTCACCCGTTCTAGTGGATTGACAAAATAATATGCACCCCTCGCTTTGTGCCTGCGGATGCAAAGAGAATAGAAAAAAACAAAGGAAAGGACGCAGGGTGCATTTGGGCTTTTTTTCCCCCCTCTCTTTTTAATCAGAGGAGGAAGACTGACATGTCCAATCATAACAAAACATCAGCTGGTAAATGGGCCTTCGCAATCACTGTCAGCCAGCCTCCATTAGAAAGACCCCCTTTCCTGGACATCAATCAACGCTTTATGGACTGATTCCTTCATTCATTATTTAATTACAGCTATTTCTTTATTTATTTAACCACTGAAGACTTTTTTGCGAGGCTTAATCACTTCTTTGTTGGCAATCACATTTTTACTTCTTGTTTGTGTCAGTTTTTTTTCTGTCTTTTATCCTTTTTTGGTAATAACTTTGTTCCTATGTTCTGTCCACGGTGAATAAAAGCTGGGAGAGAAGAGCAGCACTGGTCCTGTCACCACCTACAATAACTAGTGGGAGCTCAAAGAAAAGTGGTCAAAGCAGAGCGTCAGACATTTGATCAACTCTGGATGCAATGAAACAGCATTGTTCTGGTCTCTATTCCAAGACATTAAATGAACACACACACACACAAAAAACAACCTCCCCAAAAGTGGCAAGCCCTCTGCAGAAATCACATGCAAAATAGCCAACTGTGGAAATCTGGAATTATTTCCTGAAATTAAGCCCATTAGCCGTGAAATTATTTGCTTTCATTTAAGACGCCATGCAATCCAATTTGAGGTGGCACACGCGCACTACATCTTTTTCCAATTTCCCACTGATCCCGCGGAACCGAACATCCACAAAAGAAGCAGCTTGGGTCACCTAAGTATAGAAATAGGAGATATATCCTGCTGAGAATCAGATTGGAATGGAAGATTAGCGAGGCTTTATCATGATATTCATTCAAATCCCCCGAACATCGGCAGCCAGCTCGCTTTTTTCACTGGTTAACACTTGGGCAAAGTTTTACAGAGGAACTTAAATGAGCCACAAAGCAGAATGTTACAATCAGCTGATGGTGAAATGGTGACGGATTTATTGGATATGGACTATTACTGTCATTTACATAAATACCAGAGAGGGTTGGATCAGTGCGGTCAGAGGTGTGTGTTAGAGCTGTTTGCTCTTTCACTGCTTTACTGTTCTCAAACCGTCAGCGTCATTAATCGTATTAAAATTAATCATGTCTGATTTGGATCACAGTTGTGACAAAATGGTGAGGAGTTATGTTAGGTGAGGAACTGTTTAACCTCAGGTCAGATGGAGATTTCTGCAGTGATTGGGGTTACACTCATATGGCTTTGGTTTCTGATAATAAACTCATTAACGATGAAGTAGGCAGTATGCATGGGCCGCTGTTTTTAGTTTGTTGGTGGCAAATCTGTTGCCTCACAAGATATTCTCAGTTGGAACCTGCTGGCCAGCTGGGCCCTCTCTATGTGTGCATGTTCTATCTGTGCCGAAGTGACTTTCCTCCACTTTCCTCACACAATCAATGTCAATCAATCTATCTATTGGTTAGGTTAACTGGCAAATTGTGCTTAATAATATAATTAGTGTATATTACGTGTATAATACAGATTATATTAGTAGAATTAGTCTACTTAATATACTTATATTTTTTCAAGTTATACTTTATATACTTAGTTATATTTTAAGAATTGCTGCTATTCCATGTTTATATACTTCTCATCCTTATTCTTCTTTATTGTATATATTTTATGTTTATGTGAATGTTTGACCTGCTGCTGCAACAAAAGAATTTCCCAATCGGGATCAATAAAGTAAAGTCTAAGGCTAAGTTAAGGTGGGATTGTGAATGTGTGTCTTTGTATATGTATATGTCAGTGATAGATAATGTCAGCGAGGATAGGTGCCACCCCTCTGTGTTCTTGCATAAGCATGTATAGAAAGTAAACACCATTTACGGTCACTACAGTGAAGCCTGTCTGTTTTCTGTGGTAGGTTGTGTCATGTTTCAAAGGGCTATCATCCCTTTGACTGTGGCATTGCTTTATATTCAGTGTACATTTTGGACCAATGTCAGTTACCTTGTATTTGTTCAACATTGGTGAACTCTGACACAAAAGATTGGCAGTATCAACAAAAGTGCAGACTTTTAAGGAATGTAGACATCTGGGGAGTTCCAAATAGACTAAGTTATCATATTAACTGTAACACAACTCCCTCTGCCACTTTTGGGTGGGACCAGACACATAAAGAGATACTCCATCCAAAGTCTGCTTTCGGGTATCAAACACTCAGTCACCTGTAGTCTTGAGAAGCAAATGTAAAAAGTGAAAACTTGGATTCAAGGCTGTAATTGTAGTTTTACTGGGTGCATCTAATGGAGAGTGTGGGGATGTTTGCAATTCTCACATTTGCATCTGGCACTTTTTTGACTCTGGTGGTGTGCAGTAGCTCTTTTACTATATCATATTTTTATCAAAATATTGCTAAAACACTGCTTCATCAGCTCTGAAAATGAATTATTCAGCCATATTTAATCAAAACTATGACTGAGAAAATGTATGGACAGTGGAGACAAGGATTATGCTGGAAGAGTGCATGTTCCTATTGACATTTTGGGATGTTGTTCTGCAGGGAAAACTAATCACTGTTGGAATACATTGTAACTGATATGAAACCAAGCTGCTATCTGTCTGTGGTGAAACTACACACTTTCCTTTGTAAGCCCACACAGTGATAGATTTAAAGATTTGGAAACGTTTGGCATGACAACAGTCAAACAGATGACAGATGAATGCTGGCATAAAGTCAGGGCCAAGCCCTGCCAGTAATGAACCGTTAGCACAGGTGCTCTTCTGGCAACTTGTTGCCATGAGTTGTGGTTTGTCAACACAGGATGTTTAGTTTGAACAAATGAAAAGACTGAACAAGTGCATGCATCCAATCCACCAGCAGAAGACACGTAGATATGGGTTCATAAGCCACATCCTGTGACTGAGTGATAGTGCTGGATGTGTCGTTATGTGTGAGCAGTGGGCTCCAACCATCCAGGGCCACATATTCATTGCAATTTAAACATGCACACACTAAAACTGGTAACCTGATTGGCCAATAGCTGGAGGGAGGCCAGTTGAGTTGACATGGTAGAAGTCCAGTGGAATGCAAAAAGGCACACCTCTAACCCATCCACTCAGGCTCCTAACAGTCAGATTGCTCATTTGCAGGAGGTCAAACAGCTGTCCATCTCCCTGTGTCTGTATGCTGTTAAAGTAGGCGGTATAATTTTTGCACCCGTTTATAGCAACAGAAATTCACCGCCCTGTTGAGTCAGAACAGTGTTTTGTGGCTGCAGGTATGGCAGTAGACAGTCAGCAGCTGAAAAGTGGCTTCTGGAGAGTTGATGGTTGACCCTGACCTTTCCTCTAACACCACAATGAGGTCACAATTTCCACTTTATCAGCATTTTGGTCCATGGCAAGCAGTGGTGGAAAATAAGTTCAAAGTTTTGAAGTACTTTGCTAAAGTATGTCAATTTTAAACTTTTACTGCACTGTAGACTTTAGAGGAAAATATTGTACTTTTTGACAGCTACAGCTGCTTGTACCATTCTAGGTTACATTTTCTTTCAAACATTAGTCTGTGTGTGTGTACACACACACACACACACACACAACTTTTAAAATGGCCGTGTGAGTAGATCAACGTCGGTAGCATTCATGTGCTAATTAGATCTATTTGCACCTCCCTTGAATAACCACACCCCCGTTTCCGACAATATTCAGAGGGGGCGAACTTCCCCGTAAACTGGCCATAAATTGCTGATAATCAATGGTCTTCGTGGGGGTTTACTGGTCATAAATGTGGTTTTTCATGCCGTGTGTGTGTGTGTGTGTGTGTGTGTGTGTGTGTGTGTGTGTGTGTGTGTGTGTGTGTGTGTGTACACACATACATAAATACATACACACACGGATATATGTAAGTAAATATGTCAAACGTGTCAATAAAGGACTAGGAAATGATGCAGATAAAAACACCACCACACAGTTTTAGATGGGTCATAATTAATGATGGAAAAAATGTGTGTATGAGTCTATATATTGTTTTTGGGGGGAAATCCTGCAAAGTATGCCCTTAAGTAAAGGACCACTTATGTCAAGGGAGGCCTATCTTTCAAACTAAAGTCAATGAAATGTGGATATTCATGGACTCCAGAGGCTGGATCCTAATGTTTTTGGTGATTTTCTGATCTTTTCTAACTACTTCTGCTGTGCCCCTATCAGGCCAAAATACCCAAATCTTTCCAAATCTAATTGAGTTTAATTGAGTTTGTGGCCAACAGTATAAATCTATGACCATTCAGCAATTTAGTAACATATAGTGTGTCATGCTTAAAGGCACATTGTAGTGGAGACGGAGAGTGTTAGTCTCCCTTTGTCTTCCCACATTTTGTCACGCGTTGTAGGGATTTTAGTCAGTATCCTCACACTCACAAACAAGCTTATGACAGAGGTAAAAAGGCATCTTGTTTAAAGGAATGGAGTAACATGTAAACATGCCGGGAAAGTGTGTGTTTATTTCAGTCTCTGTGCTTCTATCTAAGTATGTATATCTGTGTGTGAAAGTGTTAATCAGTGACACCTTGTCACCATGGCACTGTTTCCACTTTGCTATGAGAAGCAGTCCAGCGAGGAAGGCACCTTTAAACCACATTAGCATTTGCTTGCATGTTACCTGAGCAAACACTGGTGCTTTGATCATGATTACAATAAGAAGGAACAGATCGCTGACTGTCTGTTGTTGAGACCCTCTGAGACACTTTTCCTGCTTTTCACCTTTTTTGAAAGATATCCTCAATTCCTTTGTTGTCAATGTCATTTAAACCTTTGTGTTTTTAAAACCAACTATCATTCATGCCAGCTGTTACTCAGGTTGTGATTAAATCTGACTTCAATTTTAATTAGCCGCATAGGTGAGAAGGTTAAACCTACGCAGGTATGTTATATTATATGTCAAAATCTGGCCCAGTCTGGAGCCAAGTCTGGTCCAACTACACATGATCCTGAAATAAATTGCACTAGGTTATATTGATTACTTTGATAACTGACCATGAAATTCCAATTAGTTCAAACTCTGAAAGAAAAATTGGCCTTGAATTGGGGCAAGGGAGTTGAATGACTAGTGCTTGCCCACCTTAAAAACCTGGAGCAAGATAGGTAACCCCACTTCAGCAATCCTGAAGTCTTACCCCACTTGATGGGATATATTGTATAATCCCTACAGTGTGTCCTCTGTCTATTCTGGGGTCTTCTTCCAGTTAAACACCCTGAAATATCTCAGCCGGGGGCATTGAGACATACTGATACGCAAACCACATCAACTGGTTTCTTTCAACCAGACAGCACAATTGCATTTGGTGATAATGTGAAAGTGACATTTTTTGAATTGTAACATGTGTGCTGAGTTGTGTTGTGATGTTGAAAACAAAGATTGCCATTTTTAAATCTTCCCAGAATGCTTCAAATAGCATTCTGACAAGCTCCACTGGACAATTCAACATGGAGCTGATGATTATATTAGAATCACAAGGCTCTGTTCTCTATGACCTACTTTTTAGTCTTTATATGTTACCATGAGGGGTCATCCTCTGTAAGCTGTCACAACTGATGTGCAGCAGGGTAACAGAAAAAAGACCCAAAATGACTGAGGTAGGTCTGGTCCAGTTCAGTGATTTAATAATAAAAACTAAGATACGTAGGCTTCCAGAGGGAATGAGGTCGGCAAGCGTCAAAACCAGAAGCAGTCCAATACCAGCAAACAGGTGAGGAGGTGGGTGGGGAAATTCAGGCAACATGAGGGAAGTGAGAACAGGTGTGTGGTTGGGTGGGGTGGGCAGGTGATGGGGGAAAAAGTCAGGGCATCTGGTGGATAAGGGGAGTATAACACTGAAGGGAATGGGAAAACAAAAATGTGCCTGGGAGGAGGAACCAGGAGACAGACTGACATAAGCAGAGTGTTTATTTTCATTGCTACGCGGAAGACATCCAACTCTACATAGCTGTTGATTCTGATGATCTGAACCTGTTTCAGTCTCTTGAAACCTGCATCTCTGACATCAGTTTATGCCTGACTCAAAACTCAGTGAATCAGGGAAAAACAGAGGCTGTGTCTATTGTTTACAGCACCATATAGCTGTTAATCTGTCAAAATCTATAGCTCTAAATCTGAATGCTACAATCCAGACAATATAACTAGAACATTGTGTCATGTAAAGAATATTGCCAAGGTCAAACGTTTTATTTCAGTCAAAAAATGCAGCGAAGCTTGTGCATGCTTTTATTACAAGGAGGCTCAACTACAGCAGGGCACAGGTCAACACACAAAATCTATAAATCAATTAGAGCTCATGTAGAAAGCTGCTGACACAGTTGAAAGTGGAACAAAGAAAAGAGCTGCACTGGCTTCCAGTTCCACTTCAGGATAAATTTTAATATTTTCATACTTCCCTATGTCTATAAATGTATCCATGGACTTGATCCCAAAATTTTCATTATTAGGATGCAAAGATGTATCTCTTGTACAACTAGATCCCTTCAATCCACGCTCTCTGATACAAAGACCCACTGTGAAGCTTTTTGTAGGTTTTGTTCTTAATTGTAGGCCCTTTGACATGTATTTCGAACATCAAATTTGTAATACAAAAAATGAATATTGATCTTTTGCATTTACGAAAGGTCCCCAAGCCATTTATTATCATTGCCCTAGATCATTTTTGTATGTTCTGTAAGGAGGTGTTATTTCTAATGGGGAGATGGAGAGTCAGACAGTCATGAACAGCTAATACCACTGTCTGATTCTACCTTTGGGAAATCAATACTTTTCTTGTTTTGTTGATGCTTACAGAAAGCAACTATCGAAACCAACGAGCCTCAACCTCAGTCATACACACACACTGAAGACAGGTTAAGGAGATTTCCCTGCTCATCAAACCAATCAATAACCACTTGCTATAAACTAAGCAAGCATAAAAAATGAACAGGCAGGGAAGTGTTATTATCCTCTACAGTATCATGGATATACTGGCTGTTCCCCCAACATCTCCACTGAATCTGAATCTGTTTCACTATTGAATAGAACAGAACAGCCCATGAGGAAAGAAAATTCCAATTTCAGAGGTCTTAAATCTGGTTTCTCCCCCCAAAAAAAGAACATTTCTGAGTTTCAATGAATGCAGCCTTGTTTTGGATGTTCGCAGCTGTGATGCATATCAAATCAATAGCACTTCTTAGAGGTGCTACATCATAGTAGTAGAAACATCATGGGTGGAATTATTGCAGACTTCAGCCTTGAGGCTCTGACATGCTAATTTTGGACCAGACTTACTTAAGATCAATGTTATTATTCTGCAGTACTATCCTCTATGATGTTGGGGAGCTGATGCCAATGTATCTCTGGATGCTTTGGGTTAAAGACTTGAATTATGGACAGTTTAAGGTGTTCAGCAGACTGTGGAGAAAACCCACATGTATGCACTAGGATTTGAACCCGCAACCCTCCTACTGAACACTGAGACTCTGTAATGCCCATCACCTTGTGGTCCTGCTGGGCTTAGTGCAATTCAGAAACTTCACAAAATCACAAAAGGGAGAAAAACACTTTGCTCCTATAATTGTAAATGAATTGAGTTGAAATTTTGTTGAGTTTCGAAAAAACAACACATACGTATCCGTGTTGAGTGAAGATTTTACAAATACTGAGGACATGAGTTCCCCAAGTGCACAATTACTTGGTTTTCGTTAATTTGGGGATTTTTCTGTTCTGTCATTGAGCTAACTGTTCAGTTATGTTTTCTGTAAATTTGATTTGCAAACATAAAGGTCTAAAGGGTGTTTCAAAGCTCTCCACACTGCCACGAATGGAGCGCTGATGGATAAATAGTGAATATCGTATTTGTTATTATTTCTAATCAATTTGGATTTACAAAAGCATATTTCATGTGTGCAATATCCCCAAAGCATTTAACTGAAATGTACATACACGCATATGAGTTCATATGCTTGTATATAAATTCATCACATGTGAAAAGGTGTTGCACAAATGTCTGAGAATCACACACCTTCAGTATATCTGTGTATGTCAATGACATTTATAATGCATTTCATATATGATACATGCACATGTTTTATTTTGTTTCATTTTTTTGTAAGGCTACACACACAAAATTAAATCTGAAAATACCGGAATAAGCCTAGAAATTATAGTCTGTTTGTATGTATGTATGTATGTAAATATGTATGAATGTATGCCTGTTCTCTTGTTGCACAGGTTTTTCTGGAGAAGTAGCAGCAGTGATGATAAAAAGAATAGAGACAGAGAGGGACGAACACCTCTATGGTCTTTCAGTCCCGCCACCAGAAGTGGGAAAGAAGTTTTTGATTAATGGTATACAGTACACAAAGCAAATATGTTATTTCCTGTAATGGTTCAAATTGCCTTCAAAATCTGATCAGGGATCTTAAGCATGCTCTGTATACACACACGGTATGACACACATTTTCTTTTCCAGCTTCAGTTTTTCTTTCATGTTTTATGGCTGTGAAAACACAAGTAAGGACATCTTACTTAACTATGGAATGTCACCACACAGCTACCCTTTAGAGCTTCTGTCCAGGATTATCACCACAACCCAGCACACACAATTACATACCCACAAACACTGTCTTACCACCTGCCCAGTCCCCCCACCTCCACTGTCTGGCATTCCCCTGAACACAGTCCCCCCACTTCCTCCCCCCTCTCCCCTCCATATGCTTTAATGATGACCTGCTAAGACCTCCTTTGGCTGAATAAAAAGGAATAACTGGCTATCATTGTCTTCCCCCGGCACTGCAGCGGCAAAGCGCTGGTGTCCAGATGCCTGGACCCTGACTCTCAGGGCTTCAATTAGAGTGAACCATGAGGATGAGGAAAAGGCCAATTAGAACCCCCTCCCCCAACACACACACACACACACACACACACACACACACACACACACACACACACACACACACTAACCCATTTTTATTTACTTGCCAGTCGTTCATTCCATATTTTCCCCATTTGTCTGAATGCAGGAGAAAGAATTGCGTGAACACACAAAAACACGCATGTAAAAGCATATCCCATTCTCAATATAAAAATGCAGCAAACAGACATACACACAAAATTACGATCCCATTCAAGCTTAAGCCATTCTGGTCTCTTTATGGTCAAGTCATTTGTGCAACATTTTCCTAAAACCCAACAAACAAACATCACTGACCCTTAACCTTTCATATGAAGGAATATCTACTTCTGATCCCTCATAACAGGTTATGAGCTTAGTGTCATCAAGCATTTTAGATAATGCATAACACAAGCTTAGTATTACACATTATAGTAGCAAAGTAATATACTAGCAAGATTTACGCAATATAGTAATAAAAATGCAAGTTCCCACAATGTAAATCATTAAATTCTAGGGTGAAGACTTGGGTAAAGGTTAGGGTAATGTCCCAGCTGGACTGTGTGTGTGTGTGTGTGTGTGTGTGTGTGTGTGTGTGTGTGTGTGTGTGTGTGTGTGTGTGTGTGTGTATGTGTGTGTGCGGCTGGCCAGAGAGATGCTCTGCATAGGTTGCAAAATGTAGATAATATATCTGTTCAGGCTTTTTATTGGACTGTCGAAAAATAGACTTGAAGTCTAAATAAATGCTTCAGGTCGCAATTACGCCAATTAGACACAGCTGAAACACAAACTTGCACAGAGCTGGTGTAGACAGAGCTGCACAGTTTAAAATAAGAACACATAAGTTATGCAAGACAGATGTATATTAATGTTCTTGAAGGGCTGTGAAATTTTGTGAAATCACTCCATGACTGTTCATTACTTCAAGTAGTAGCATCGGGAGACGTGGTTGGAGAGTTGGGGCAGGGATCAACAGGTAAAGTGGCCATTCACTAATCAGAAGATCAGTGGTTTGATCCCTGCATTCTACATGCAGACGTGTCCTTTGGTGAGACACTGAACCTCAAATTGCTCTCAATGACGGTGCCATCAGTGTGTGACTGCATGTGAATGGTTATTCCTCCTGATGAGCAGGTAACACCTTGCATGGTAGCCTCTGCCACCAGCGTATAAATGTGTGTGTGAATGGTACTTGTGGTATCATAGTTTTTTTTTTCTCACACAAAAACTGACAGAAATTTGAGTTTAACTTTAAGGATTAGACGCATGACAGTTTGCAAGTACCTAGTACTTCTGAAGAGGAAAACTACCATAATGCTGTATGCATGGTCGCTGTCCTGTATGTGTTTCTACTTTGACAAAAAACTTGAGCTCTTTTTGCATGGAGAACAGCCTTTATTTGTATTATCATCTGATTGATTACATTTAAGAATCACATTTAAACAGGTGTCTTGGCCCATACTCCATCCATCTGATTTTCTTCCTGTGCTGTGGAACCCAGTAAATGCATGCTGTCATGATCAGATTACTTATTTGGGGTTTATGAAAACTCAAGTCCATTAAATATTATGCAGGGACTGGAAGGAAAAGCCAGAGGGAATAATTGCTCAATCTGTGAATTAATTCAACTCGTCCATAAGCAATATTTACCCATGCAATTTAAGAAGCATAACAGTGTACTGTCAGGTATCAGTGGTATTCAAATGACCTGTTCTCTTTGGTTTCTAAGACAGAATCATAGTGGATTTACATTAAGAATTCATTCCAATGCATCTCGGATTAATCAGTGCTAATGCTCCTGCATGCTGTAAAAAGGTCCTTTTAGCATGGTAACCAGGCATTCTCACATGTATTTATATTATTCATGAGAGCGATTTGGATAATGCTGCTTTTGACTATTACTCCATCTATGGTGTGTTAACATGTATTAAAAGTGATTTGATGAGATGTGGATTCATGGGAAATGGGCATGTCGATTACCACTGAAGTTAATAGGGTTGAGTGAGCAAATGGTGTGAACAAATTTCATGCAGTTCAAACTCATGTAACATTAATGTCATTCTTTAGAAACAAGACTTTTAAATCCCTGTCTGTTAGCACCATGAACATCTGATTAAACGCAGCTATTAATCAATTTTGAAGAGATTTGAAGCAGCCGGCCTCGCTGACATGCCGACCTGTGTGGAGTTTTGAAAAGTTTGAGCTGCTAAATGGCTCCTCAGGATAAACCCAACAGCAGGGGTAAAATACCATAATACATGAATGTAACTGCCTGGAGACCATTGGAACACTGCTTTTCCATTTTGAGTAGCAGTCCTCATGGCTGTTGATGCTACATGCTACTTCCTGCTGCATTCTCACACTCTGAGGGTCTTCTTGTTTTGTATCAGATTGTGTACATATCTGCCTAGTAACTGTTTTATTGCTGTCATCTGTGTTGTCTCTGTTACGCCCCTGTAAAGGGTAGATAGTCATTACAGAGACTACCACATGTTGTTGCTCTCATGTAGCTCTGTATTGAATGAATTACATTTTCTTTCTTAACAAAATACATCATGAATTATTAACACATTATCAATGACAGGCAACGGAAATATCTTCCTGCAACAATCAAATATCTAACTATAACCATGAACTCATGTTCCTTTCAAAGTTATAAATCAACTTTAATCTCTGTAGCAATTATATACTCTTCAACAACAATCAGCAATATGTTTTACTGAAATCACAAAATCATGTCATTATACCTTCAAATCAGTTTCAGTTTCTATAATAACAATCCGTTTTACTATATTTACACACTAATCTCCAAACTCCAAGATAACTGCAGCAAGACATCAGCTTTAAACTGTGGTTGTCTACTGTTTCAGCATGTAAAGGAAACATTAACAAGAAAATAACACACATTATACCATTACTCAAAGTAAGTTTAAGTAATTCAAACAACTACCGCTGCATGTAATTATAATTTCCATGAGCTTAATAATATATATTAATTGAAACCACGACAGTGCTTCTGAACACTCTTACCTGTAAAGGGGCAGATAGTCATTACAGAAACTACCACACGTCGTTGCTCTCATGTAGCTCTGTATTGACCAGCAACTCTGACAGGAAGCCCTAGCTCCTTCAAAATAAAGGAACTCCTTCGAAACAAAGCTACGTAAACTGAGAAATTGGCATGTCAGTAACAAAGTACAAAATCACAGTGTGTTAACAAGTAAAATGTTTTTACATTTTCTATCTACTACATCTCATCCTGCCATATCTACCAGAATCAATCTGCACCTTTCAGAAGTATCAGAAAGCCACAAAAGGTCTGCTTTGTGAGCTTCACAACTTTGTCATTGTGAGCCACTTGATGAGCAAAAACACCTGAAAACAACCACAGGAGATTTTCACAAGTGAATTGCCAGGCATAGTAGTGGAGAATTTAATACAGTAGGTTTTATAATGAATTAAGTGACCCGTGTCTTCCTTAGGGAGGTCAGAGGTCAGCTTTAACACCTTCTTCACATCCATCCAACCGAATCTAAAGGTCTACAAATCATTTTTGGATAATGATCTGATAAAAATATTTGCATTCAATCTTTTTAGTTGAGACCTGGATAAACAGCACTACTGGAGTGGCAACACTAATAGAGGCAAAGTGGGGGCTGTCTCAGTCCCTTACTGTTCTCACTATACATGCTGCTACTTGATGATGTCATTAGAAGGACAATGTATGTTTCCATTGTTATGCAGATGAAACACAACTGTACATCTGTGCTGAACCAATTGATGGTGCAGCTATAGACTGTATTACTCTTTCAACAATAAATAAATGGATGAGCAATAATTTCATTTAAAGTTAAATGAGGATAAAAGTGAAATCCTACTTGTAGGCCCTAAAATAAAAATAGAAATACTGTTTAATAAGATGGGGAAATTAATTCCCTGGATTAAATCTGTGCTCATTTGTGTTATCCTAGTTTCAGATCTAAGCTTCAGGTCCCACATCAGCAAGATGACAAAAACTTCCACCATAGAAACTGGCCTAAAAGAAAAAAAAGAGACTTCAGCCTATTCAAAATTCTGCAGCTCGGCTATTAACCAGAACCAAGAGGAGAGAGCACGTTAGTCCAGTTTTAGCTGCTCTGCACTGGCTTCCTGTAACATTCTGGATTGATTTTAAGGTCCTCCTCCTTGTATACAAAGCCCTTGATGGACCAGGACCAAGCTGCATTGCTCAATCCCTTGTTTATTATTTGCCTTCAACAACACTGAGTTCATCTGCTGCTGGTTTATTGGAGGTTTCCAGCATCAGCTGAAAGAAAATCAGAGATGCAGCCTTTGTCAGTTATGCCGCAAACACTACCTATAGATATCAAGGAAGCCAACTCACTGAATACTTTAAAAAGAGAGCTAAAAACATATCTCTTAATTTTATCCTTTAACGAGCCATGACTTCCTGATACAGGTCTGAAACTTTTGTGCTTATGCACTGCTGCACTTCTTTTAAAATGTTCGATTTTATGCATTTTATGTACTCTGTTTTTAATTTAATTTCATAATTATTATTCAGTGATTATATTTTCTATCTTATGCATGTTCTTTATGTTCATCCTTATTCTATCTTCTTTTTACTATTATCAACTGGGTTTTACTCTCCATCTTATTTTACATTAATTATCTCTCAGTTTTTATCTCCATTCTATGACTGTTTTATGTGAAGCACTCATTTGGTGCATGTGAATTCTTTATTGTAAAACACTGCATTTCTTGTATGAAAGGTGCTACGCAAATAAAGTTTATTATTATTAGTATTATTACAGAAGGTAGCTCATAAACTTTGACATCTGTTGTCAAAGGTAACTGATAGACCTGCAATAGATTTGGGGACACTAAAGACCAGAAAGGATATACCAGTTGGCCACATTTAGAGATTTTAGAAACCCTTGTTGACCTGATTTTGAAGATCCATGCATTCATGTCAAAAGAAACTATTAATTTCAATGGGTGAAATTTTAGTTGTTAATTTTTTCCAACCATGTACATGCTTTGTCATATGCTGTATGTAGTGCTTTCTGTACCCATTACCATAGGCAGCACCCTAGGTTCATAAAAATTAACTCCCTTATGAGATAGTTACCCCTCTATTTATACATCATGAACTCTCTCTTGACTGAATAGCAATGTCACTTTAATTTCAGTATTAAAGGATCACTTCCTACTTTCTTTAAAAAGTACACTTATGACTATATGCACTTAAAATGAATCACCTGACGAGTATGTTTCCAATGGACTGACTTAGAGTTTATTAAAAGAAAAAAAAAATTATACTTGCACTTAAATGAAATAACCCCCAAATTAAATAGTAAACCAATAATATGGTTTCATTCTTTTTCCTTAAAGCAATACTCTGACAACTCAAAAAATGAATTTAACTTAATGTCCCTTTAATCTTGTTCTGTATTTAAACTCTGTTAACACCCTTTAGTTTAAACACAAATGTGCTCCTTTGAGTTTGTTCAGCTACCGTTTATGAGCTTAACCAGAAAATAGCTTAATAAATGTTTAACACACCAAAAGAACTCTTATAGCAGCTTTTAGCAATATTCCACCTTTTTCTGGGCCCAGCCCCACACACACACACACACAAGCCGACAACCAGGGAAAACAAAAACATGAACAAAGCAAACACCACGTTGCAGGCCTGGTCGAAGCTGGGGAGCGTGGCAGCCAAGTACAATGGAAGCCGGTGCACTCTGACTGTGCAGAAACAACAGGTGAGTACTCACAGTAGCCTAGTTCATGTCATAAGAATCCCAGAAGTGCACCTCAGCATCGACAGGAGACGTAGGCAGGCTGCTGATGGGCTGATGGCAGGCTGGCAGCAAACAGGTGATTTGCTGTCTAACGGCTAGCGATGACCGTGGAGGACCGTCGGCGGCAGAAATCTTCTTCCTCCTCATGATAGGCTAAGAGCACAGCTAGCCACTGTTCTATATGCACACACACACACACACACGCACACCCACTTATTTATTTATTTATTTATTTTGTGGCGCATTGATGACCACTAACAGCAGAGTTGCCATCCAATCGCATGATCACTCACTCATGTGATTGGAGTTGCTATCCAATCACATGAGGGTTTCCTTTTAAAATGCCTGTGGAATCATCCAATGGTTGTTTGCGAAGCCAGCAGGCCAGCCTGAGTAGATCAACGTCGGTAGTATTCATGTGCTAATTAGAGCTATTTGCACCTTCACAAAGGCGCAAATAACCACACCCCCCGCCAACAGAGGGGCGTTTCTGACAATATTCGGAGCAGACGAGCTTCCCTGTAAACTGACCGTAAAGTGTCGATAATCAACGAACTTCAAAGGGATTTACTGGTCATAAATATGGCTTTTATACAGTGTTTCTCAGCCAAAACGGTAACTGAAGAACTGGAGGGGGCACAAACCATTTTACTTTGCAGTACGCAGATGATTGGAGGATTATCACAATCTGGTGAACATGGAATTAGCAGCTGCTTTCCTCAAAGATTTTAGCAGACTGGGCAGCCTCTGGAAACTGGCCAGAAAATCTGTAGACATGCCAGGATAAAAAGCTGCATTAAAAAATAGTTCATGGTGTATTCAAAACAGAGATGTTTGAGTTAAAAAACAGTGAAATTCATGGTGGAAAAATCAATTTATTACATACAATGTTTTGATTAATGATGAAAAACAGATGTTTACTTAAAAGAAGAAAAAGAACAGTAATAACATAATTTATAGAGAGTTTTAATTTGAAGTGGACAAAACTCTGATAAAACACGGAAAAAGAACCATAGGCGGCCATAGGAGGAACCTCTTGGGAAGAGAAACACATTGGTGAGCAACGGTTCTGGCATGCTAAATGCTAAATCGCTAATGCTAATGCCACAAGCTAACAGTTAGCATAGGAGCTAATGTCGGAACACACAACCTGAATCCTTTTACACCTTTACACATACAGACACACTACCTACACAACAGTGCGGTGGGACTGATTTTCCACCTCTATAGTGTCAACCAAAAAAAGTGACTGAAAAAGGTGAACTGAACTTAAGAAAAAAAACAGCTGCAAAACTTCCAGGTAAGAGTTGTGATATTCTGTGCAATTAATGTGTTTTATTCATCCTTCCCATCCTGTGATAAATAGGGAAGCGCCATTGTTTCATAAAGAGAATACTGTGTTTGTCTGTTCCTATGTCATCATTTGATCAATCCTGGGCTCCATAGTCGATCTTAGAACTTCTGTTTCACTGGCCATTGAATCTAGTTGCTAACCCCTTTACTGTTCCTTTTCTTTCTCAAAAGGGTTACAGATGCACTATGTTACTTAAGGTAAAACTACTGTTTAGTACAACCCTGATTTTATTGTGTTTTTTTCTGGCCATCCATCCATTTTTTATGCCGCTTATCCCTTTCGGGGTTGGGGGGGGGGGGTGGCTGGAGCCTATCTCAGCGATCGCAGGGCAACATGCAAAGACATACAACCATTCATGCTCACACTCACACCTAGGGGCAATTTAGAGTCACCAATTAACCTAATGAGCATGTTTTTGGTCTGCGGGAGAAAGCCGGAGTGCCCGGAGAGAACCCACGCATGCACAGGAAGAACATGCAAGCTTCACACGGGAATCAAACCGGCGACCTTCTTGCTGTGAGGCACGCGCACTACCTGCTGCACCACCGTGCAGCCCTTTTTTCTGGCCATCAATTCTATTGTATATAATTTACCCTATATAAGTACTCACTGAGAGGTTCAAATGCAGCAACAACAAACATGTGATAATCAGACAAGTTGTACATTGTGAACATACATTGTTATCAATAAGTAAAACATGTGAATATTTTCGTAACTTAACATTTTATGTGATGAAATTAAATATTACATAATATAAAAAAATATATTATTTTTTATTTTTTATCTATAAATTGATTTTACAAACTTTATTTAAACGTTTATATCAGACGTAGAACGTCACGATCCGCCCACTTCTAACAGGAAAAACAAGCCCCTGCATGTAAGGCTCTCCCGTGTTCCAGGAGTGGAGGAGAAGACGGTTTTTTCGCAGAGGAAAACACTTAACTGAACTCACGTAAGTAACACTTTTTATCGTTAAAAGTCATTTTTTACCAGAATTGAAATTTATAAATTTAAAATTTGCAAGAGCGGGGGTCTGTTTTCGTCTAGGTCGTCGGTCATTGCCATGCGCTCTAAAGTTAGCTTAATGGTAACGTTAGCCTAATGATAACGTTACCTCCATTAAGTTAATTTCAACCAAACAATGTTCAGTTTATGATTAGCGGTAACGTTAGCGTTACGTACTTTAAAGATAACAGTTACAGAACAGTTTACAAAAAAGACTATCGGCTCATCGACGTCCACTTGTTAGCCTAGCTTAGTGGCTGTGGTCACGCGTGCGCGCACACACACACACAGAAATTAATGTGTGCGTACATTGTGCCATTTATTATTGGACACAGAATACCTTTGGATGATCCTGCCTGGCTTCTGCTCATGTCTTTGAAAGACATTATTGAGCTTGTTGTTGCTCCAGTCCATAATGAGGAAAGCATAGCATATCTTGACTCAAAAATTTCTGAACACCGCCACAGATTCCAGGAAGTATTCCCTAATGAAGAGTTAATCCCAAAACACCACTTCTTGGAACACTACCCAGCACTGATAAAAGCTTTTGGGCCTGTGATCGCTTTCTGGACTATGAGGTTCGAGGCCAAGCACAGCCAGTTCAAAAAGATTGTAAGGCATACTGGCAATTTTAAGAACATTCTCATGTCCCTGGCTACAAAGCACCAGCTTATGCTAGGCCACCACCTGCATTCCACAACAGTTTTGCCCACTCTCAGTGTTGTAAGAGTTACAGCAGTTCCAGTGGATGTCCTACATGCAGATATTCAGGATTCAATCAAGCATCTATCTCCTCCTCAATCTCATGTTCAGCTGGCTGACACAGTCACCTATCAGGGAACCAGGTACTCAAAAGGCATGGTTGTGGCCTATGGTTCTACTGCAGGTCTTCCCGATTTTGCAGAGATTGCTCAAATTGCACTTGTTCAGGAAGAGTGTATTTTATTGGGAGAATACAGAAAGCTTGGTATGATGAACACTATCGTGGATATTACCTGGAGAAGACAAACCAGATGACTCTTGTTGAGCAACAAAGCCTAACTGATGTTTATCCTCTGTCTGCTTACATTGTTGAAGGAAAGCCAATGGTGACTTTGAAGCGCCACTTCTGTCTCCATTGTTGAGTAACATTGTGTGTTTTTTTGTGTCCTAGAAATGGAGCAAACTGTGAGATTCCGAGTCCTCATTGATCATGAAGTCAAGAAACTAACTCTCAACAGTGGAATACCTTCAACGGTGGAAGAGTTGGTTGCCGCTATCAGAGAAAGTTTTTCCTTAAGTGCAGATCTGTCTTCAATACAAAGATGAAGAATTTGATGACTTCTTCACCCTGACATCTACTAATGAACTGAAAAATAAAGACACACTTAAAGTTGTATATGTACCACTACACTTAACATTGACACTCGTTCCCCCAGAAAGCGCACCTGATGCTCCTGCTGATGTCAGCTCTCTCTGTGAATCTGCGAGTCTCTCTGGTGACTCACTTGATACTGTGATTCTGAGTCCCTGCCCCTCTGAAAGGCAGAGCCCATGGCCTGCTGTGTTTCCCATTCCAACCTTCTCACACAACACTGAACTAGCTTTGAGGCAAGGAAATGAGATTTATTTAAGAGATGGCACCCCAATGACGTCAACACGTGTCAAATCAGATATCCTGGAGTGCCTGGCTGAGGCCATGTTTTCCTATACAGCTTACCCAATTGATGCTCAGAGATCTGTGGTGGCAGAGGCCCTAATAGAGAAACATCCCTGTTTAAAAGAGCCTGGTTCTTTTAATGGAACTTATGGGTGGCAGCAAAGCCTGAAGTACAAATGCGGAAACTATCGGACAAAAAGGAAAGCACTGGGATGCCCTGAACTCCTGGTAAACTCACTGAGTCACAAGTCGGAAGATGAGCGAAGATCAGCTAAAAATGTCAAGAAACCAAAGAGGGCTGAAGTGAATTACCTGCCCTCACACCCACATGGTGAAACTGATGACACCCTCAAAAATCTGAGACTTGACCTTGTTGAAGCCTGGCAGAAGACACTGCATGAAAAACCACATTTTCGACCCATAAATTCCCGCGAAGTTTGTTGATTTTCGGCGATTTACGGTAAGTTTACGGGGAACTTCGCCGGCTCCGAAAATCGTCGGAAACTAACCATCTGTCGGCGGGGGGCGTGGTTAATCGCGCCTTCGCGAAGGTGCGAATAGCTCTAATTAGCACATGAATGCTACCAATGTTGATCTACTCAGGCTGGCCTGCTGACTTCACAAACAACCATTGGATGATTCCACAGGCATTTTAAAAGGAAACCATCATGTGATTGGATAGCAACTCCAATCACAGGAGTGAGTGATCATGTGATTGGATGACAACTCTGCTGCTATTGGTCATCTGTGCGCCACAAATAATACTAATAATAATACTAATAATAAATACATATTAAATTCATGTATCATATAATAAATTAATATATTAAAAATTGTTATTATATTGTTATATTTATGTATATATAAAATATAAATGACATATACTTTATTTGATTGATGATTCATTGATTTATTTGGCGATCCACCTTCTACACTACCACACAGTAGAACACAAAGAACACAGTTGACAGAAACATTTTGAAAAAAAGTCTTTAATGAAATCGTGACACACACATTAACAAGGATCAACCAAGTGAAATTCAGTGACTACTGGGGAAAAAAAGCAGGGAAATGTGCAGAGGGGTTCACTGATAAGAGTCTCTGAGTTGGGCCATGCCGCTCGTCCATGGTGCATGAAAAAGAGTCTAAGGCCTCTGGAAATGCTTCTTTGCTGCCCCTGGGTCATACTGAGGTGGCGCCTGTTGCTTTGAAGGGGACGCGATGCGGAGCCTCTTGCGGTGTGTTGCCACATAGTTTGGGTCGCTCTCCAGCCGATCTTGCAGTGTCTGGCAGAGTTTGGAGAGCTAGGACACTCCTTCTTGCTTCCAGCAGCTGCAAATACAGGTATTAATATAATATTAGTACTGCTAAGAAACAATAACACATGATAACATATGTGAGCATGTTTGTCAAAAACAATGCAGATAATAAATAAAATTCAGCCCATTTTTACATTGTTGTGAAAATAAAGCGGCATTCATGGGACTCTTACCAGCTTCCTTCTTTGTCTGCTGCGAGCTGAAATCTTCACAGTTGCTGTCTGAACTGAAAGAGTTGGCTGGGCATACCTGAGGCTCCTCCACACCATCTCATAATATGTCTTACAGGCTGCTGGAAGAAAATATATATTGGTTTGAAATAATTAAGACAGGCTTCAGTAAAAACAACAACAAGAAACAACAGAAAGGGTTTAAAAGACTGCTGTCCACACCATCCATGTCTTGACTCACAGTTAAAGTCGCCATCAAATATGACGTCACCGTTTCGTTGTGGGGCGAGTTTAGTCTGTAAAGGCACAACACAACATCCCGGTACTTTTCAAACCTGGGAACACTCTCAGACAAAGGCTGGTGCACCCCAAAGACCGGACACCTCATACTCAGAAGAACAATCTGGTGTATGCAGTTGGGGAAACAAAACAGCCACTGAGCAGACGCATGGCACAACACAGAAGAGCTAACTCTTCAAGTCTAGACTCAGCTGTTTACCTGCACCTCAAGGAGGAAGCACACTCCTTTGAGGATAAAAATGTGCATATTCTGGACAGAGAAGACAGATGGTTTGAAAGAGGAGTGAGAGAAGCCATCCATGTCAAGGTTGAAAAACCGTCTCTGAACAGAGAGGGAGGTCTGAGACACCACCTATCTCCCACATACAATGCTGTCCTTTCAAAGATTCAAAAATTTAGCCTCTGAAAATAAACAACAAAGCCATTCACACATGGCTTAAGGAGCCTCCCAATGACAAGAATGGGACACTAACGAGGCAGACGACTGTCGTTGACACCCAAGGGTTGCACCCTACCTCGCCTTAATGGGGGATCGTTTGCCTCACAATAGAGTGATACTATCCTTGGTTTTGGGGGTTGGCCTCACTCAGAGGATAAATACTTGAACCTAACACCATTTCATTGGACTAGAGCTGTCCTATCTAGTCCGGTGCGCATGAACTGATGAAGCCTGCTCGGATGAGAGGCGAAACGTCTTCCAAGACAAACTGACAATGTCCAGTTGCGATTGATTGAATGCCCTGAAGCTTACAATGACCTGGATGAATGAGAATATTCACAGGCATGTTGCATTTGTATAGCTTTGCAGCTTTTACATTTGCATTTTAACACCTCATGGTCACAGTGGCTGAGGGAGAACTTCCACGGCAATTTACAGTGACGGAAATTGACGGAAATGTGACTTTTCGTGCAGTGAGAAGGACAGTGCCCAGACCATAAATGATATTATGGCCAGAACATACAGTTGGAGAAGACAGGAAGTGGTTTCTAAGTGTCCTGCAGTTGGCGAATTTAAGGAACGATGGCCTGCCCTCTTTCAACCATTCCAGGTAAATGATTTATCTTTCTATATTTGTTGGCCAAAGTTTCTAATGTGACTTGACTCACTTTTTGCCCGACAACATACAGGTGAAACTCGAAAAATCAGAATATCGCACAAAGGTTCAATTATTTCAATTCATCGAATTAAAAGGTGAAACTAATATATTATATAGACTCATAACATGCAAAGTGTGATATTCAAACCTTTATCTTATTTTTTTTTTTATTTCGATATGATTGATATGAGGTGATATGAATTTTTATCATGATAACCCTGAATTCAAAATCTCAGAAAATTATAATATTGTGAAAAGGTTCAATATCGTAGGCTCAAAGTGTCACACTCTTATCATGGTTCAGTAGAATTCACAACCATAGGAAAGACTGGGCTTTGCACGATATTCTAATTTTTGAGTTTCACCTGTATACTAAAGCAACAGTTCTACTGTGTTCATGATGTCTTCAGTTGAGATTATTTTCTTTTTTCTTTTTGTTAAAACATTTCGGTTTTTCCTACCTTGACATGTTTCTGCGGAGACTTCTGCCTTCCTCAGAAGTGTCACCGATGGTACCGTGACGTCGTCTTTATCAGCTGATGGTGTTCGGGAGGTGTGACCAACCTGTCAGGTTTGACACGCCTCCCGCTGTCCCCTCCAGGTCGATGGTACGACATCATGGTTACGGTCACGGTATCATCGGTGACACTTCTGAGGAAGGCAGAAGTCTCCGCAGAAACATGTCAAGGTAGTAAAAAGCCTAAATGTCTAAAATAACAGTCATATGCTGTCTTACAGATTAATGAAGAATTGTGGAGGTGCACTTCCATTCAGCTCGAGTCAACATTCATGTCCCAGCTCGACAGGCACACTCCAAAGCTGCTGGAGCTCTTTAGCGTTAAAGGAGGAGCAGCTGGCCAACGCATTAAGTGTCTCTTAATGGAACTGATACAGGTGGGCTAACTGACTGTAATACTTATCTACAGCAATAATTGTATCACAGGTTTGGATTAAAATTGCCAAAATTAAATAAATTTACTATTCTTCTATTAATTCCAGGACCCAAGTGCCTCTACATTAAAAAAGAGGGATGTGACACTGAGATCCCTAATAGAGTACATGGGAGAGAGTGCATCGGAGCTGATCTCTGACTACAGGGTAAATATTGATTAAAAGCAGTTTTACTGGGTTCTTTATGTCTTTAATTGCGATTAGTTTAGATGGGTTTTCTATTCTCTCAGACATATAATGTTTAAAGTTTGGTTTACCTGACATGTTTCGGCGATAGACTTCCGCCTTTGATTGGTTGGTTGATTGACTGATTGTTTATTTCGGCATGAACAGAAATTCACACATATCACTCATAGTTCAATACACAATGCACAAAGGTTGTCATAACTGCAAAGGCAGCGGATGAAGCAGAGTTGCTTATCTTGTCCCACCCCTGGCATTTCTTGAATGCAAAGTTGTTGTCACATTGGGGAAACATTGGTTTTACATTATATAATACATATATTTTTGTAACAAGCTACAGTAATGTTTAAGAGGAGAAAAAAAAATTCTCCTTTCTCAGAGTGTCACCAGATACTGAAGTGTGACAGCGTCCTTATGTCAGCTGATGTTACTGGAAGGTGTGACCGACCTGTCAGATTGACAGGCTGGTCACGCCTCCTGCTGTCCTCTTGCCCCTCCAGGATGTTGGTCCAGGTCTGAGAGAGAATGTAGGCTCCCTTGTCCCAGTTGAGTGTGTTCAGGCCCCGCTTCCTGATTTCTATAGCTTCCCTGATCCAGCACTCATGTTTTCTTTTTTCGGTGCGGATGACTCTGGCCATGTCCCAGTTCATAAAACCTCATCATGAAGTGGGGCAAGGCCAGAGTCATCCGCACCGGAGAAAGAAAACATCAGCGGTTGAGATATAGGTTGAGTACATGATTGAATCGATTTGGCGATGATTTTGTCCTGGATTTAAAAACAGTAAGGGTGCTTATATAAAAAATATAAATAATAATCATCATCTGAATTAAATCACATCTTATTTTGAATTTAAAATGAGATTGTCTTTCTTGTCTTTGTATGTGAAAGGGAACTGCAGAGACCACGGTTCATGAGGACCTCAAATTGAAGAATATGAGCATCTATGTCTGCCATGAGCCAGATGCCGTAGGAATAATCATTGAAGGAGTACCGGTCCTTACAAATGTCAGAAACGTGGTCAAGGCATGCTGCCTACTCCTTGGATTGGCATATGCACTTAATCTTGAGTATCCATCCAAACTGTCCAAAACATTTGAGGTGTTTTAAAGACTTTTTGTGGGACTCGACACACTGCGGCCAAAACCATCCCCGAAATTCATGACGCTCAAAAACAAGCTTCTTACCTAGGCAGTCAGACATGACTGTCAGCTTGCACTTAATGAATGGACAGCTAGTCCTGTGTCTGTCTTATACATTGGACATTGAGTGAAATTCTTCAGATGTTTTATGATGTAAATGGTTAAAAAAAAAAACACAAATGAATGTGAAGGTGTTGAAATGCTTTATTATTAACATGTAAACACTACAGCAGGAAAAACAAACAACAAAAACAAATCTGCAGGTCATTTTTTTTGGCGTGTTAATTGTTTTTAACTTGTTTGTTCTATACACAGTGCATTGCTCCTGCTGGTGGTTAGAAGGAGGTGTGTAAAATTGTTTTTGACTGTTGTAGTTTTGTTCCATACACATTGCCTGCCTCACTGTTCCCTCTTGGGGTCAGAAAGGATGTTCTGAGTATTTGTGGATTGTGTTATAGTTTCTAAATGGCCAAGGGAAAAAAAGAAAAAATGTCTCTTTTCTTTTCTTTTTTTTTTCTTTTTTCCAAAAATGTCTTTATTCTCTTCTCTTCAAATTTGCGAAAGCAAAGCAAAACGCAAATCTAATAAAAAAAATGGAATTTGATATTATTGTCATTATTATTATTACTATTATTATGCTAACTAATTATTTAAATATTTATTAAAAACTTAATAAAATTAAGAATATAAATTATTTTTTTATTTAAATGTTACTTATTTTAATTAAGCCTAGTGTGTTTAATATGCCGACGTTTTTTACATTGATTTTGCTAAAATTATTGACTTTTTTTGCAAACACAACTTAATTTTTTTGCATACATAAAAATGCATATTATTAAGTTCTCATTACTCAAAATACCGATTAGTTCACTAAACATGCAAAAATTGCTTGGAAAATGTTGCCTTATTTTTTTTTAGTTAGACCGAGGCAATAGTTTTTACAGTGCATGAAAACTGTTAAAGTCACAACTCCTAACTCTAACTACATTAGAAAGAGGCACTAAATAGACTTACTTAGGGAGAAAAAAATCTGATGCACATTTATTAGTTTATTTCTGTTTTCAATATATTTGGAAGAAAAAGAAGACAAGATAGTTGGTGTTTAAACTACAGAAGCACAGACTTGAAGATGAAGGAAATGGAGGAAGTTATCACTATTTAATCCACATTGTGTGACTGACTGGTGTTTTCTGACAAGTGCATTGTTTAAATTAAACTGCAATGAGCGACTAGAGCCACAGATGGATACCCCTGGAAATACCTCACTCAGGAGTACAACAGTATGCCTCCACTTGCCCCTGGCAACAAGCTCCATGATTGGCCAAGAGAGGCTCTTTTCATCTAATAACTTTGAACAAGAGAGTCCCTAGAAAGGACAGTTGTTCTAAGCTCTGACGCTATCAGTGTAATCTTCTGCCAGATGAACATGATGCTTATCTTAATAATGACCATCAAAATTATATTTTAATGCTGAGATCAGCACTGGCAGTTGTACCCCGGGGAAGGACTTCTTAGAGACGAGTGCAGCTAGATGTTATCCAGCATGGTGGTTATCAGATCTGCTGCAGAGGATGCAAGGCTTCCTAAACTGGGTCTGAGGGAGGGGAGGGAGAAGAGAAACCATCCTGTTGCCCAGGACGGCACAGGGCGGATGCACCAAATGCACACACTAGCTGCTGAATCTCTGCTCTCACTTTTCTACACTCTGAAGGCATGTATCATTATTAAAGCTCCTCTTTCTGTTGGTCCATCACTCTGATATGGAGCTAACCTTCAGACTGGCATGGATTTTACTACTATGAATGCAGATTACAAATGAAACTTCTCTTCTGCATGTCTGACACAGTATGTTGAACCCACTGGGTGACTCCTCTTGTGTGTAAAAGAAAAGCCTCATGATTCTCTCACAACTCTGGATTTACTGCTTGTATTCCAGCTAGTGTGCTGCTGTCAGATCCAGGGAATGGGCAGCCTGGGAGCTGAGTGGTTTGATGGTGGGTCCATGGAGCAGACAGGATGGACCTGGAGAGTCATCTGAGTCTGTGAACTATGAATTGAACTTTTTGCCAGGGGTAGGCAGGCTAATCAACAGTCACTTGCAGGATTCACTGGGTCTCTTCCACGGGTCAGTAACATCAGATGCGCACTTTTTCTGAATTCATTAATAATCTGTGAGCCAGTGGGATGCTCCGGTGGGCTGGATATGGCCAATGACCTGCCAATTGATGATCACTGGTATATATGTATGTATATATGTGGAATCTCTTTGTTGCTCTGGTCAGCTTTGGCTGAGTGACCAGTAATGTTGCCCACAATAATAAAGCTCCAAGCTTCCTACTATACTTGAGACTATTACAAAGCACTGTCATTCCATTTGTGTTCAGATAATATTGTGTATAGATAGATTGGTTGAATTTAGTTCATCAGTTACACAATAGTGTAAATGGTTACACATTTACACATGTACACACACATTGCACACAAGAAGCTTAAGTAAACCTGACCGAAATTATCTGGTTTTCAAACCAAGCTAGACACACAACACTGAGCTGCAAAGCATCAACAAGCGAAAAGCTGCGTAGAACAACCTCTGCCTGATCCACTTCTGTAAACTGTATGTAAGTCCTGAAGACATACATCCTCCCATTCTGAGGAGACATGCACTGAAGGTTTCACCTCTGTTTGGACAGCCTACAACTGTGAGCAGTTTTTTCATAACCGACTCAATTCGGACCAAGACTGTCTGACCCAAACCTGGTAAAACAAGCTGTGAATAGCAGCATTATCACTACCACCTTACAAAAGATGTCTGACCAAAGACAAGCATTCCAGCAATTGTATTAGAGGTTAGCGTGATACATTTTGTCAAAGATTTTATGTGGCCTTCAAAGGACCATATAAAAATTTAAATGAAGCTCTAGCAAAAGTCAGTCAGGAAGCCTGTTTTTGTCCATGCTTAGGCCCGTAGTTTATCTTTCATATCATCCTGCCATTCACTCACACCTGCTCATAATTTCCTGGCTGTCATTGTCTGGGACTGTTGATTGGGATATCAGCTGTTCTCAGAAGCTGGTCACATCTATCCAACAGCAACATACCTACATTGTGAGCCTATCATCTCACTGCTGTCTTTTAAAATGTTTCTCTCTCTCTGCATTAAGCAGTTCAAGCTGCTGTTATGTGCACCACCTCCCCATCACTGCCAGTCTTCGCTTATTCTTCAGCTTCACCATTTCATCAGCCACCTCTGCCTGTCAATCTCAGCAGAGTCATAAGCAGTTGATGTGTGTGTTTGATTGTTGGGTTTCAGCAAATCAGACATTATAGTATATCCCACTCAGTGACTATTTCCAGTTTAAGAAATCATTACTTTGTGGTCTAATTCTCAAATTTAAGTTGCACATTGTTAGTAGAAAGTTATCAATTTCATTGTGATTTGGCAGTAATAATGCATTTTCAAGCATTTCAGTTGGTCAGAGCTGTGTTCAGACTGTTTCCACTTCTGAAAAGAAAGCTGCCCTTAAATCATCCTGAAAACTGTCTGGTCTTGTTGGGCTGGAATGTTGTGGTTTACTACCAAACCTGATGGTACACAGCAGTCTCACACACACACACACACACACACACACACACACACACACACACACACACACACACACACACACACACACACACAGATAGAGGAGCGGGTCAGTGAGAGAGACAGAGGCTTGAGGGAACTTTTCCTCTGATATTATGTCCAGTATGTACAAATACCACAAAGCATTTGCAAACTGCCCTTTTTCTTTTTATCTCACTACAGAGGAATATTGCAAAAAGCAAAAAATCTGATCACCAGTCCAGATTTCCTAAAGGTCAAGTCATCTGGAGAGGCAGAGAGACAGAGGACAAAATATGATATGTAATGATAATTACATTTTACATGTCACTATCTGTGTGTGTGTGTGTGTGTGTGTGTGTGTGTGTGTGTGTGTGTGTACGCTGAATTACACACATATACAGTACATGTGATAACTGTGAAATATTGTTTTTTTCTTATTGTTAATTTTCACTTTATTTACAGTAACTTGGAGGAGGTATAAGACCTACATTCAAATATGTGCACTACAGTGCATGGTGAGATCTGGTGTTGCACATAAGATACAGTGTCTGTCTGCAGCTATTAACATTTATATATAATCTTGTCCCATCAGAAAGAAGTGCAGCAAAGTTCCTTTGCATATGTCTTTATGGAAGAGGTGTGTAGTGGCGTCATGTGACCTCCTGCTCACTGGCTGTGTCCTGCGGCAAGCTAACTGCTGACATGCCAGCCAACCAAAAACATGTTGGCACTAGTCTGTCACAATAACTGTCTGAGCAATCTGACCCACTCTTTGGTGTTTACACAGTTTATTCAACATGTGTATTTGCATCATTGGCTCCTGTTTCATAACTGTAAAGTATGCCTGGAGCAACAGTTAATAAGCTATGACAGCTTCCTTCACTTTTAACTCCCCGACTCTCCGCTTCCTTTAAGATCTGCTCTATCAAAATGTGTAAACTGCACAAATTTACGTCAAATTTTATTTGACGTGAAATATTCAGACAGATGTCCTTCTGCCCAGCAGGAGATTCTGCTGAGCTCAGCACTTCCATTAAGCTGAATTGATTTTGCAGCACAATACGATTTTTAATGGTGGCCTTTATGAAGGGGTTGTTGACCATTAGATGGCTGAATATATCCTCTAAAGTCACAGCAAAAAGAAATAATACTCTATCAACTTAGCAAGTTTTTACAGCTTCTTCATAAAACCTTTGCACAATGTTAAGGCAGTCGCTCTTTAGATTGTGCTTGCTGCTACCTGTAGATCACTACATCCTCCTGTTCTCTGTTAGCATGTCCTCTGGTCCTGGCGGGATGCCAGTGAGAGGCTGTTTTGTAGCCAGATAGTAGTTCTGAAGAAGCGCTCTGTGTGGAACGCCTCCCTGGTTTTATACAAGCCTGTCATTTTGGTCTAACCCCATGCATTCAGTGCCCTCAAGAATAAACCACTGATTACAGCTTTCAGAACAGATGAGTGGGGATTTTTTATATCTTGATGTAAAACAAGAATGTGGGTTCTTTGTATTGGAGGTCTGTAGGTGTTAGCAGGCTGGACCCGCAGGAAGATGTTTGTTGTTAGCTGCATTAGCTTTGTTGCAGGCAAGTTTGCATGGAGTGTTTGAGGCTTGTCAAGAGCAGACAGGCAACCTTGAAGCAGTAGGAGCCATGGAGCTGGATTTCTCATGTGCTTGTTCTGCCTTTCCCATCAGGCCAAGTGATCCTGTCACCCGTCTCAAACCCTCAGGCCTCCTCTAGATAATTGCAGCAGTTTCACCACAACATAACAAATATATACAAGATTACAAACTGGGAGAGCTTGAAATGCAAGATTTTAATTGAGGACATTTACTCAGCACATCTGCATTTTCAACAATAACCTCCCCCCTCCCCTCTGACCTCAATTTGTGGGCTTCATAAAAAGGTGGACAGATATCTGGCCCTGTGGTCCAGGAGGTAATTACGAATGTTACCGCGTCTCCTTGGGGAGAAAAGATGCGATGCCTCGGCCAGCTCTCCTGTTTGGAGCCAGGCCAGTTATTTCCTGTGGACTCAGGCAGCATTAACCTCCTGGATGCAGATCCATTTGGTTGTAAATTAGCAACTAATTAGAAGGCGCTCATCATCTTGTGGAGACAGTACAGATGAAAAACACATCAACAAATGACAGTGAGGAAAAAGAACTACAATGGAGACACAAAACGTTTGCATTGTTGGGATAATTATAACAGGTTTTATATGATTATTTTTCTTATTTTTATTTAATATGCTTCAGGTGTGGCATAAAGTTAACAGTCATAATCTTGAATATGAAATGATGCCAAATAACCAATGAAAAATCTAGAATTTGTGAACTGCTGTATTCTACAGTATATTATCACATTTCTAATCAATAATTATTGAAATGAAAAATATATTACAGATGTTGGAATTAAAAATGTTATGGTGTAAAAAGGACATTGACTACCAGGCAAGAACACCACAGAGCAGCAACACAACAGCAGCACCATGAAAAACCAACAGACCAAGCTGAAAGTGAGCAGGGCAGGGGCGTGTTTTGGGCCTGGCCATGGGTCTTTTTTTCACTGTCAGAAGTCTTGATGAATTATGAGCTCATGCAACCACTGAATCTTTAGGAGCATACAAAGCTATCCCCGCCCCCACACATTGCATTGTCTGTGGCTACTTTATATTAAAGTTCTACTTGTGTTTTGACATTTAAATGCTTTTAAGCAGCAGGAGGAAATATTTACAGTCACACCAGTTGGTGACTGTCGGAATAGAGGAAGAATGGTTCTGGTGAGTTTTGTTTCTGTCGAGTTTGAATACACTGTTTTACAATCAAGCCACCTGCCTTCTCTGTCAAGGAAATGTACCTCATGATCAGCAAAACTATGTTTTTTTGGTTGTTGTTGTAAATGTGTGAAAACTGCCGTCCTGTCCTGAGAAGTTTGTTCACCTGTGCTGGGATATTTGTTGATTGGGGGGCTGTTTAGCGCCCCCTACATCCTTCGAAACTATTTGGGACACGACTAGGCAGTTTTCACAAGAGGTGTCAATAAGACCATCTATTTCAAACTGTAGCGGCCCTCACTAAACAGAGAGGGGGGTTTGAGACACCACCTGACCTCATCTTAGCTAGCTGCTGCTAGCTAGTTAGTTCAGTTAGCCATGCAGCTAGCTGAGTCTTGCCAAATTGCAATGAGACCTCAGAGCACCAGGGGAGCACTGGTGTTTACACCACTAGCACAGGAACTTATGACTGCCAGAAGTAGGAGGTTTTTGGGTCTTGGGCAGTGAAGACCCAGCAGGGTTGCTGATGGGGAGTGGAGCCAGAGTGGAACTGGGCTTACAATGACTGTAACTGTATATGATGACAAGTCTCTATCATCCCACTGACAGGCACTGCCTTCTTGCTGTGGTGATGTCATTTGGAGCTGGTGAACGGTTGCATGCAGCTTTAATGCATTACCCGAGTATGGTAAGTGATCCAAATCAAACCCATGTGATGCTGTGACATCAACAGATGCATGTGTGTGTGCTACGCAGTGTGTCAAAACGGTGGAGGCTTTCTTTGCACTTGTTTGTCTGGGGACCCACTTTTTAACTTTGTTAAACTTGTTTTATGCATGACTTACTGAAAACACATACACCTTGCCTTGTCTTGTAAATGTCACATGTTGCCATGCTGGCAAAAGCAAAAGAGACTCGCTTTAAAAAGCAAAGCTGGCCAATAACTACTGGAAGCAGCTGGTATTATGGAGTCACATGACTGATCAGATATACAAATTGTGAAATGATTAAATAGAAATCCAGTGCTGTTTACAGATACTAATGCACACACAGAAGGCCTCCAGTATCGCTGCTTGCAGGTGTGATGCCTCACGCAATAGTCTGAGTTTGATGCTATCTGATGATATCTGAGTGTTATGTACACCTCATCGACTGTGGTAATCAGTTGATCATACCACTTCCTCTTACATTTCCTGCTGCTTGTCTGCTGATTTTTTAAAGTCTTGGTTTAAGCTAAGAACCAATGCATAACCATACATACTTCTGATGTATTCTATTCACATCACATCATCTGTATGCCTGCTGGATAAGTTGCAAATAGAGGCACCCCCATACTCTCTCAGCCCATTGATGTGCTGTGTTCAGTATACCTGCTGTTAGGATGACCCAGTGATTGTGGTACTGAAAATCTATCTGCTCTGTGTGTGTGTGCGTGCGTGCATGCATGTGTGTGTGGACAAACAGGTTAAGTGGAATATGAACAGCTTGTGTAATCCACAGGGTCTCTTATCTCTCCAGGGTAATAACCTCTTTGACTTGTAGGTCACCACACTGCTGTGTTCCTATAGTGCTGCAAAGTTAGTGTGGTTGATACTGGAAAAAAATACTGGCTAAAGGTAGGTACACCAGTCTAAAATTAAAAATTATGCATTTGTCAGTGGAGCATTGAATTATTTTGTCAAAATAGCTTAATAAGCTGATTATGAACATTAAACAGCTTTTCCTTTGGACACCACGCACAGCATCCAGGCATTCTGTTTCTTGATGGGTTTTTTTTTTTTTTTTTTGAGCAAAGGGGATTTTTTTTTTACCCAACAGTCAATTTTATGTACATGTGAATTGGTGGCTTTCTGTTATGTGGACTATGGTTGCAAGTGCGACACACCACTGGGTCAACATGGGCTGGCGTGTCATTTGTCCTGCTGTCATATACAGCAGAGAAACGTTGCTTGAAGTAAAATATTCCGCAAATAAGCGGACTGCACAGGATCATGCCAAATGCCTGACCCCAGAGCATCAAGATCATATTCCCCGGAGACACCTGTAATAGAGGTACACAAGGACAATGCTTCCATCTATGATCCTCTCAAAATTGATCTTAATGAACATAGTGGATGAGATCCAAGCTTTGCAAGGTACTGTTTGTGAGGCGTCACTGTTAAGCCTCGACTTGGCAACATTCTCCAGTATCAGACTCCTGTGAAATCAGTGGTTTAACTGTGGTATGAGCAGATAGCAATATCAGCTCTTGCGAAAGTAAAGGTGGTGGGATCTGTGTCTATATAAATGACTAACAGTGTTGTCAGTGCACAATGAATGTCCCTCCTTGTGGCAAAGCAAACTGAGCAGCAGCTACTGTCACAGAAGGTGTTCACATGCTGCAGCAACAACATTCAGGGGCCCCAGCAATCATTGTTGGAGACATGAACGTGAACGGAACAGTACTCGGATTTAATCAATACTGTATGTGAGTAGACAAACAAGGAATAACAATACATAGGACAAATGCATTGTGAATGTGAAGGAAGCATATGTGTCAAGGATAAGACCACCAAATTCATTATAAGTCACTACAATCTAGTCAGAAAGCACTATGTGAGTAAGTAAGCTTTATGAATAGTCACAAAGCATTATGAATGCACTGAAATTCATTTTCAGTTGTCCGCTGTAGATCAAAATCAGAAAGGAGTCTTGAAAAATATGTGAAAAAAAATATGTTCCTCCCATAAAACACCTGCTTTTAGAAGAGAGCTTGGGTCTACAGTCTTCACTCGAAGCTTGGTGCAGAGGGTATTTTAATGTTAACAATCACATGATTTGAGCTGATCTACCTTCTAATAATGGACATTGTAAGCAGCTCGTAGTAAAAGGTTGCATACTAGTGATGTAATCAGTTTATAGCAATGTTACACTGCATAGACTACGAAAAGAGCTAAAGAAAGTGTCTTCAGTGACAGTGACAGATGTCAGAAATATAATACTAGGAGATTCAGCAAGGTAATTGTAATTGGTAAATGTCAGGTGCGTCCACTTAGATCAAGGCAGACTGAATGGACACTAACCAACATCACCACCAACATTTTTTCTGTACACTGACACTGACCATTGTCCAGCAACAACATAATAGTTTGCTTGACTGGCCATAAGATTTGGGCTACAAATAACTAAAAATAATATGGTGTTCTTATTTTATGCTATTATGTCTTTGATTGCCAAAGACTTTGGAATTTGTATTTACTGCTAGTTAAATTAGAGTGTGACTTTGACCCAAAAAGGGCTGGGGGACATGGTACTATTGCCATATGGCCAGTATGAGTTAGACAGTAAGGCAAATCTGACAACTTGATGGCAGATCTGCCCCTGAACTTACTGCTGTCTGGGAGTTTTCTTACCTGTATTTCTAAAAGGAACAAATTGTCTCCAAAATTATCACACAGTTCATTGTTTAGCTATGAACGATTCTAAATCATTTCCTGGAACAAGCAAAGGATTGGATAATGTAATAGAAGCTATTCCACCTAACGAAAAGTCATCTTCAATTTCAAGAAGCACCCTCTTGGATGATAAATTGTATTGACATCATGAATGCTAAATGCAGCAACAAACAACAGCTGCTTATAGTAGTAGGTTGTTTCAAACAGATGTAAATTAAAGTGCATGTCTCCTCAGAATTGAAAAATCTTCAGGACATACATAAAGTTTATAGAACTCGAGCAGAGGGAGGTTGTTGTACCTACCTTTGAGCTCATTTTTGATTTACAGCTCAATTTTGTGTTGTAGCTTGTCAGGCACACCAGCTGGTTCTGAAGTAGCAAATGTGTTCAGTTACAGTTGTTGAATTATCATGTGCTGAAACCTCTCGCCAAATGCCTGAAGGAGTTTTCACACTCAGCAGCATATTCAGAAGTCATAGCAGGCAGTAGGAAAATACACAGTGTCACCTCTTTCCAGCTGCACTTGCCAGAACTTTATTTTCACTTCAAATGACTTCACATTTGAAAGCAGAGAGCTGAGAAGCTGCTGGAGCTCTCTGTCTGAGTGAGGTTTTAGCTCACTCACTGCTAAACTTGCCTGCACAGCAGTCTCTCTGTCAGAGTGTGGTCTTCTCAAAGCTGCTTGTTGGGCACCCAAAGAGCATTAACAAGCACATTCGTCTGTGACAACGCCGCAAACAAATAATTGTTTGTCCATTTCTTACGGAAAGTGCAAAGTTCCACATCTTGTATTTATCATCTGTTTATCATTCATTGTGTATATATCAGTTGCCTCGTGGGCTAGATTAAACTGTCTCGTGGACCACATACGGCTCAGAGACCAAATGTTCCCCACCCCTGTCCGAGAGGAAAAGTGTTTTGGGACAACATTTTTATTGATTGTCAGACAACATGGCTATTACCCTAAATGCTTTGTATTACTAATAAGATTAAAGGGTACATATCAAATTTTTACATGATTTTTTACATGACACAAGATGTCTTTACACATTTGAAAATGTTACATATAACTGAATTCATTGTAAACTTATTGATTCTATATCTTAAATTTCATATACATAAATGCTAAATTACAGCCAATTTAACTTTTATTTATTATTTATTTATTTATTTAAATTTAAAGAATATATTACAACTCTCAATCTATGAAGTACTAAAAAAAAGTAAATATGTAATACAAGACAGTTCATTAAATAAAAAATAATAGTTTTTATTCCAAAAGTACTTAATCTTATGGAGATAGTAACAAATATTTCTATAATCTAATAATTACAATGAATTTGTCTTATGTAATTAGTTTCTAAGTATATTCATTTTATGGTGTTTAGTGAGTTCATCCCAATGCCATCGCATAGGGCTACTACAACTACAAGGTCATATCCTGCCTAATACTTCCTAGAGATACTGAAAGCTCAAAAGATCACAAAAGTTCACCAAAGTTCTGTTCATCAGTTGATTCTAATTAAATTGTTCAGAATCAGAAGTCTCTCTCCTTTCTTTCTCGACTTGATGAGCCTGTTACTGAAAACTAAATATGCCAGGGAAGTGTAAATTTAATCCAGTTCTTGTAAGTGAGGCGTAAACAATGCTGGTATGGTGGATTTTCCTTTTCTACTTTCTACCTATACACTATGTGTTGTGCTTTGTCTAAATATTATTAATGCAGATGGCTGGTGTAGAGAGTCAGGGGCTTTATAAGTACTCTGACTCCTCAAGCCTTGTCCCAACAAGTAGCCGACATGAGCTCCTCTAAGAAGCTGCCAAGCATTCTGCAAATTTAAATAATTGATGCCCACAGAGCAGGAGAGGGGTTTTCAGGTAGCTGTTTCCTCAGTGTGTAATGTAATTAAGAAATGGTAATTAACAGAAATGGTAGAGGTCAATTTGAGGTCTGGAAGTCCAAGAACACTTTGCATGACAGCTGCTCAGAGGATTGCTCTAAAGGCAGAGGAAACCCCAGTTTGACTACAAAAAAACCTTCAGGAAGATGTAGCAGACTCTGGAGTGGTGGTACGCTGTTCTACTGTGCAGCAACACCTGCATAAATATAACCTTCATGGAAGAATCACCAGAAGAAAACCTTTCCTGCGTCTTCACCACAAAATTCATTGTCACAAGTTTTCAAAGGAACATCTAAACAACACTGATGCATTTTTGAAACAAGTTCCGTGGATTAAAATAGAACTTTTGGCCACAATGAAGTGAATACAACCTGTAATACTTACCATGCAGGGTGCCCAAACTTTTGCTTTGAGTCGCTTTGCTCTTTTCTTATTTTGAAACTCTAAAGGGTGGAAATAAAAAAGTCATTTTGTTCGAAATATTAAACAAATCTGTCATCTTTAACTTTATAACTTTCTGAAATCATTTTGCTTGCTTAGCTATTTACAGTAACAGAAATTTTGGGCTCTATTTTTTCTTATCTCTGTCCTCTTCATTTCTGTCAAGAATGACCTTGAAGCATGTCAAGGCAGAACTGAAGACAAGGCAGGTAGAGGTGAAAAGGTGAACAGTGGTTCCAAGAAGGATCAGGACTCCTGGAGGCTGCAGACTTGACTGTCAAAGTATCACATGTGTTATTTGTGAGAGCAGTTAGTACAAGCATTGCAACTCATTTTTAATCATAGCTGCTGCTCTTCCTGATACTACACACTTGTTTCAATGTTTGGAGTATGTCTGTTTAGAGTATGCAGATGAGAAGAAGATAGTCAACCATGTAGAGACTGCAAGAGGTAGGTTGGTAGATTTACTCACAAATTTATTCACAGGTCTGAAATATGACCACAAAAAAACATTTTCCTGTTTTCAATTCTCCCTCCCTCTCAGAACAATCATTAAGACTAATCCAGACCATGACATAAAACCTGAAGTATGCATCAGACTGGGCAGAGGATAGGTGTTTTTTAATAGTTTGTCTCTTTGTGATCTACTTGGATAGTAATTATGTAGTAATTATGCAATGAATTATCTGTCATATTATCCAAGCATTTTGAGTAGTTATTAAGTAAAATTGTTTCAAGTCATTTCATGTGCCTAAGGACAGATTATATAGCCTTATATTCTATCTTTCATTTTGCACCAGCAGAAATGTAGGACAGAGGATAATGGCCATTCTGGCAGGAGGTATAACAGACGTTGAGACAATGTAAATACCAGCCTGCCATTGTTTATGTAAGTCGCAGAGAGCGGCTCGATGTCAACATTGAGGAGCAACATATCAGGGACGTTGAGCCAGTGAGCAAACGATGATTTTACATCTTGCTGACACATTTTGATAACATCGCTAACTACAACTACTTGACTACATGGCGGTGGCATGTATGTGCTTCCTGAGACTATGGATGGACAGTAGTTATGCTAGTAGTTAAGACTTTATACTAAAAACATAATTCTCAAAGTACCCTCATATTCTTTTAAAATCTAAAGTAAAAACCAAAGTATATTTTGATAAACTACTCCAAAGTAAACAACATACATATGACATAGGTTGTATCTTCATAGAAAAGTTCATATCGAGATGAAAATCAGAGGAGGAGGAGTCCAGCAGTAGTTGCAGAGTTGATGGTGGCTTGGAGTCCAGTAATGATAACATCCAGGAATGGAAAGATGGGGTCAAGGTGCTGCTGAGAAGATGGCGAGAAAGACAAGGAAGAAATGCTCAAAATCCACAAGTCACACCAGTGATATCAGCTTACAGAGCATTTAAGCTCACTAGGATAATGAACATTTTGCATTGTTCAGGCTAACTGTCATACTTTCCATCACTGTGGAACCAGAATGTTTACTGATCACCTGACAGCGTTGAATTTACGCTATTGAACTGATTGATAATTCTACTTGTTTTGTGAATTACCAGTTATTGTGAAAACTAAACAGTGTAAGAAATTTAAAAAGTATTTATGTTTGCACTAAAAAAAATTTCAGGCATCTATAAAATTTTGGGGGCACTATTAAAAAATAGTAATTAGTGCATGAAGTTGTTTTTTTTTAAATACAAAATGAGTCCAGATTAAAATGCATACAGTAATCACCACCTTGTGCAAATATGACTGAATAAAAAGCATGCCATTGCTGTTCCAAAGAGAAGTGTGCAATCATCTGCATGTGTAAAGAATAGGTTCAGAAAGCTCTGAAGGCAAACATCTCCTTTGTTCATGTGGCCCATGCCACAGCCTGAGGCGTTTCACAAAATTACAGACTTGTAGCTGCAAGTACTGTCAAAAACAGCCAAAATGACTGTAATATTCCTTCTTTATTGATGCTGTTCTAGCAATAACTGCAGCTGAAAATTTTATCATGCTTTATTTCATCCCCAGATTTAGGATGAAAGCATGAATGAAATAAAATTATAGACTTGGCTATCCAGTACAACATCACTGCAAAAATATGTTGTAGATTTAGGACTTAAAAACCTCCTTTCTTGGTGCATTGAGCTCAGTAACATTAGTCAACAGCACTAATCACCCAATAGATGGTTCCATCCAGCAACCAGTTGGCAAGACCCATATGTAGGCTGAAACATTAAGCTTAAACAGCTAGCATTAATGCCACATTTATGTGGCAAAAATTGTGGTACACAACTTGCCAACTTTGATGTCATACTCACAAAAATGCAGCACATGAAAATAAATGTTTGGTTGATAGTGAGAGACCTGATGTTCTCTGCAAGATGAGGAGGGAGAGATGTGGAAATAGTGCCAGGGCTGAGCACCATGCTAGTAAGAGATGTTATAAACCAGTCCTTCCCACTATTTCTCAGCAATGACATGGATGAGCTTGCAGGACTGACTGGGAATGTAGTATGATGCTGTTCACAGAGATATGACTAACTGCGCCAACTCCAGACATGAACACTGCGTTGGATGGCTTTAACAGAGAGAGAGGACAAAGGAAATTGTTAAGAGGAAGAGGAGTGCTGGCAGTATTTGTTAATGCTAGATGCTGTAACTCTTGATGCATTACTATTAAAGAACAACTTTGTAGTATGAACAGCTGTTAGCCATTAGCTTGAGGCCATCCTTTTAATGGGTGAATTCTTGCACGCTGTCATAATGGCAATGCATATTCCCCCTTTGCAAACACTGATGCGGTCGGTAATGCAGATACACCTGCATGAACTCATCCTTATTTCTTAATCGCCCCCTCTGTCCTCCACTCTGTCCACATTCAGTCAGTATCTTACATGCTACACCACTAAAATGGAGGATTGGTTGGAGCATCAGTGGAGTCTGGAGGAGCATTAAAACCATGGCTACAAGACTATGGTCTGGCTACAAGGAACCCAACTCCCAGCTGGTGGGGGACCAAAAGGCGGTGAATGATCTGAACCTTTTCTTCAATAGATTTGATTGGTCATCTGTTTCTCTCTCTGTCCGGTCCTCCTTGCTCCAACTCCCTTTACCTGAAGCTCCTGTGTACTGCCCCACCCCCACCTACACCCCTCTTCCCACAACATTCAGCTCACCCTGTACATCCACTGCATTGCACACTCCCAATACCACAATCCACTCACAACCTCCAGCACAGAGCACCCCTGCCCCAAACTGTCCCTCACACCTGACAAGGTGAGGGAAGAACTCATCAGAAAACCGTTTGGAAGGCATGAGCTCAAGGCTGCTCAAGTCAAATTTTCAACATGAGCCTGACTCTAGGGTCAGTGCTCCAGGTGTAGCAAACATCGGCAAAGACCACAAGGACCTCAACGGCAACAGAGTGATGGCACTGATGTCACACCTGATGAAGACCCTGGAGAGGCTGGTCCTTGTCCATCTCTACCCCTTGATGAGTCCATCAATGGAGCCGCTCCTGTTCACCTATCAACCTGGTAGAAAGGAGATATCCCGCAGGTCTTTCCTTCCTGCTGCCGTGAGACTTCACAGTCAACTCTACTCCCAGTAGACTACACACACTAAAACTGAGAAATTCATTCCTGTGCAATATCAGTGTATTCTAAACTGTGTAATATATTGTAGTGTGTACTGGTGTTTCTTAACATTGAACTATCCCCTTTGCTGCTGTAACACTGCAAATTTGAAAATGTGACAACACAAGCAAATATATATATTTGTTTGTAGATAGTAAAGTATTTGTTGATCATGGTGAACATTTGTGAATTGTCTTCTGTGGGTTACATCTATTAAGGTCCAATTAAAACGGAACAGGTTAAAGAGCTCTTTTATTCAGTCTGTCAAACTGTTAAATCAGAGTTTGGGTTCTCAGTCGGCTTCAGTTTTCCTGTGTAGACTCAGCACTGAATGTGAAAGAGGGCATATGAATTCATTACACTGCAGAACTTTATTCATAATGTCTGATTGAATATATCATACATTGGTAGTATTTGTTTTTGTTTAGTTAAATATGTTTTGTTATTTATGTGAAACGGTGTACATCTTGGGACACAAGTCACATTTCAGAAAAAATATTCTGATAATCAAAGTGAAATCAAATCAATTTATCATTGTAATTAAAATGTGTATACTTTGGAACCACCGATCACTATATGTCTGCAGTTGAAGGACCCTGATTTCCACCAAGAGATGCAGGCACCCCATGGGCCAATCAAGATACATCATCATTTTAAGTTTCTCCAAATCGGACCGGTGTCTTGTGGCCTTTCAAGGTTTTAGATTTTGACCTTTAATTGAGGCACCCCCTGCTATGCCAATCAGTGGAAAGCTTGAAACGTCAGAGCTCTACACTAAGATATACTATCAGTCCTGGTTTTGTTAAAAGCTAGGCAACAGCCTGTGATCACATTTGTGTTGCCATTATGACATTTAATCAGAGCGCCCTCATTAGGTCAATCTGTGCAGTTTTTAAGTAGTAGAGTACAGCAAATTTTATGTCAACCACTTTCTTTGGACTAAATGAGTCATGACACCTGAAACAAAGAGATAATTACACTTAAATTCTCTATGTCTAAATATCTGTCATCTAAATTTCTATTTTATATTTATGATTGCTTGTCTTTTGCAGTACTTGTTTATTCTCTTGCTTTCTGTATATTAACTGTTATGCACCACAACACCATAACACCAAGGCAAATGTTATGTTTAGCAACGAGTCAACCTATAATGCAGCACACAGGGTCAGGGAAAAGTTTGAATGGTTTATTGTAAATCTAAAATCAGAAGGGTACACAATGAAAGCTGAGTGCAAGATGTGGGAACGAGGAATCCAGCATCGTTTATCTGGACCTCTCCCAATCCTGCAGACCCTGGCCCTGGCAGTGCACAGCCAAAAGTCTTCGGACAGTGGACGCAGGATGATTAGCAATGATCCAGGCAAGTGCAGGGCAACTGAAGGGAGGGCACAAAGGACTAGAAGATACTGGTTTCAGCTGAGAGACATGGAAAGACAGGTGAATCCTCAAGGTCGGATTGTCGGTCTGTAGTCTGACAAAAGATGGGTTAATGATCCTTTCAATTTCAAATGGGCCAATGTAATGAGGAGAGAGTTTCTTAGAATTTGTCTTTAGAGAAATATCTTAAGAAGATAACCATACTTTCTGACCTGCATGGGTCTCCTCCCAAATCATACAGCAGCCACAAAGGTGGCTATGGAATGGACAGCAATTTCTTCCTGGGCTGGGAACAGTGGTGATTAGTAACCTAGAGAGATTTCAAAGGATTCATCCATCTGTCCATGTCTCAGCTTAACTGATTCTGAGCTACAGCTGACAAAGTTGTTAGGCTAAAGCTGTTTTATTGTGTTTTAATTTATCGACCTCCTGGTCCAGCAGGTCACTTTTTATCTGAGTTTACTGACTTTCTGACTTCTATTATTAAACTGGATAAAGTGCTATTAGTTGCTGATTCTTACCTGCACATCAATGAAAAGTTGTGCAGACACTGAATTTCTTACTATTACTATATCTTTTAAATTTGGGGCAACATGTTTCTAGTGCATTCACATGGGTTGTTATAACTTCAACTTTTTTTTTTTCCTCTGGGACTAGGTATGGATCATATCTGTTGTGAGGACCTACTGCTCAGTGATCATATATCTTGTGTTTCTTTCCACCTCTCTGGAAATGGTGACCCTCTGTGTCCTAAAAGAACATTGCATTCCCACAACATTACTCAGAGTTCAGTTCTAGGAGGTGCTACTATGATATTAATACAATCCTTGATTATCATGTTGATGCACAGTGGTACCTTTAAAAGTTAGGACAAGGGATATCACCAACATCCGTGGAGCAGATATCTGCTCCCTGAAACAGAAGTGTTGCTCTACAAAAATCCACTGGGCTAGTGCATCGCCTGTATCTCAAAGACCTCTGATATTGTTTCAATGCATTTGGAAAGGACGCGCTGCTTTCCATATTACCATATTTTCTATCAACTACTGGTAAGTTCCTTACTTTCTTTGTTCATAACGATTGGGTCCATTCATTCTGGGACTTGCCCAACCTTCTCTTATATATATCCTTTATTTAACCAGGTAAAAGCCTCATTGAGATTAAAATCTCTTTTACAAGAGTGACCTGGCCAAGAGGGCAGCATAGACTCAGTTACAAGAACAGTACATTACAATTCACACACACTCAGTTTGCATTCACTACAAATGAGTGAAACAGTTTACAACAAAATGTAATAAGTGATTATCAGAAAGACAAAACACCAATAAAGCATACAACAGTGTACAAATAATGAAGGGGCTACTAAAAACAGACACAACGGCCAAAACTGCTATTTTCACGATCTTTTAAAATTGATTTAAATTCTCCCAAGGTGACCAGTTCCTTCTGCACTTCCTTCTCCCAAGAACTGGGAGGAGCGTTTTTAAAAGCCTTTTTGCCTAAGTCAGTTCTAATTCTGGGAACCAACATCTGTAGAATGTTTTGAGAAGGCAGGCCGTATTGATTTTCAGTTTTACACATGTATATGCACAGATAAGAGGGAAGCAGACAAAGGAAGGACTTATACACGAAAAACAACCAGCGCAAAAATCTGCTTAGATGCCGAGATGGCCACTCAGCAGCAGCGTATAAAGAACAGTGGTGTACAAAATGTCCACAGCCAGTAAGAAATTGTAAAGCACAGTGATAGACAGTATCCAACTCCTTAAGGCATTGGTCAGATGCACCCAAATACAGCAGATCACCATAGTCCAACAAAGGTAAAAACATGGCAGAAATCAGGTGTTTTCTGTGCCTGAAGGGAGAACCAGGATTTGTTTCTAAAATAAAGAACCCAAGTTTCAGTTTCAGCTTAGAAACAAGTTTGATGATATGCGGCTGAAATGACAAATTCTGATCAATAAAAATACCCAAATACTTATATGTTGAGACCATTTCAATGTCAGCCCTGCGAGAGGTTAAGATCTTAGGAAGGACTGATGGTAGTTTTTTTCCATTTAAAAAAAAAAAAAAGCATGAATTTTGACTTATCTGGATTTAAAACCAGTTTAAGATGGCTTAAATGAGACTGAACAACATCAAAAGCAGACTGCAAGGTTTCTAAGGTTTGTAGCACTGATGGAGACGAACAATAAATGACAGTATCATCAGCATAAAAATGAAAGGCAGCATTCTCAAGGTTATCACAGAGGTTGTTTACATAATTTGAAAAAAGCAGTGGTCCTAGTATAGAGCCCTGTGGTACACCCTTTGAAATAGGGAGGAGAGAAGAAGAGGACCCAGCAAACTCCACACACTGTGATCTGCCTAACAAATGGGTCAAGAACCACTTTAGAGCAGAGCGACAAACCAATATTTTGCAGTTTAGCTGCTAAAATGGCATCGTCAACTGTGTCAAATGCCTTTGATAAATCTATGAAAAGAGCTGCACAGTATTTTTTACAGTCTAGTGCCTCAATGACATTATTTACTACTTTCATAGCTGCAGTTATAGTACTGTGATGTTTTCTGAAGCCTGACTGATGAGGAGACAGAAGACCATTTGTTTCAAAAAAGTCTTTGAGTTGTTCGTTAACTAATTTTTCAACGATCTTAGCTAAAACACATAATTTATATATCGGTCTGTAATAACTGAGGGATCCCCTCCTTTCAACAAGGGGAGAACACAGGCAGATTTCCATATAATGGGGATCTCACTGGAAGAAAAGGAAAGATTAAAAATATATGTCAGAGGTTCTGCTATGAGGTCCACAGCTAGCTTAAAAAAATAGTGCTTGAAATTATCAGGACCTGCTGATTTATCTGGATCCAGCTGCTTCAGGGCTCTATGGACTTCAGTTACTGTAAGTGGAGTGATACTGAATGTAAGGTCCCCTTCAGTTTGAAGACAGTTATGGCGCATTTCCATTACACAGTTCCAGCTCTACTCGACCCGGTTCTACTCTACTCTACTTGGTTTGGTTGAGTTTCCATTACAATTGAGTACTTCATAGTACCTCCTCAACGTAGGCAGGGTTGTCATACCACGGCTGCGCGAAACTGCCATGACCTCAATTTGTATGCAAGGCAAAGCTCTGTCTAGCTCCCTTTGAATTCTTTCATCTGCCACCAAACCCAGAAAAGTCTGGACCTCGTCGACGGACCACGGTGATATTTTACGAGCAGCCATTTCCCTCGAGTGAGAATAAAGAATAAAGTCAGCGGTTGCTGTTGCCCGGCATTACAATGGTGGGGGCGGGGTTGTTTTTCCGGTGTTGGACGTCGCAGACCAGTGACGACACTCTCCGGCCAATCAGTGGCCGACATGCTGTTGACGTCACACATATAGTATCGCTTCTACTCGCTTGGAACCTCGCCAGAGCAGGTACTAAAAATAGTATCGGGTACCATTTACTATCCCTAATGGAAACACAAAACAACCGGGTAGAGTCGATTCGAGTCGAGCCGTGCTAGTGGAAATGTGGCATTAGTGCATTGGTCAATGACTGTTTCGAAGTGGGATCTAAAGATTCAAATACGGAGCCAGAGGAAATAAAATGTTCATCAAAACACTCTAAAATGGCTAACTTGTCAATGACAGGACCTGAGTCTTTCATAATGCAGGCTGGTAGCTCATTTTTAGCCATGTTGCCATAGGAGGATTTGATCACTTTACAAATTTTTTGGGGGTCATTTAGGTCAGCGGTCCCCAACCACCGGTACTGGTCTGTGGGCCACTTGGTGCCGGGCTGCACAGAGACTAAACAAAAAATATTTTATTGATCATCAGAGTCTGAAAGAAGTTTTATTTTGAAAACCAGGTGCATCCGTCTGTGCCTCTGTGCACATGTCAAACCGCTCGTCCCGGTCACGTGATGCGGTAGTAAGAAAGTAAGCCCACAAGCAAAAATGAGTAAAAAACAAACGTGTTTGGAGAGCTTCTTTGGAAGCGGAAAAGGCCAAATGATGACACAGAAGAAGAAGAGCCGACAACTGCCAAGAGAAAGAAAGCTGCATTTAAAAGACAATATCAGCAGTCCTACTTAAAATACGGGTTTATCGCTTCAGGTGATCCTCACACACCAAGCCTCGCAAATGAGGCAGTGAAGCCTTCTCTTGAAGAGAAACAAGCGCAGGGCTCCCACTAATTCCAACTACATTCAGGGTAATACTGAGTTGTATTTTTGATAATTAGTTTTTATTTGTTTCTATGCCGGTCTGGCAAATTATTGCTTTTACGTGAAACCAGTCCGTGGCGTAAAAAAGGTGGGGGACCGCTGATTTAGGTGAGCAGTTGTTTTAGAAATAATTCAGACTTTGCTTTCCTGACCAGAGAGGTAAAGCGATTGCGAAGCTATCTAAAAGTCAGCCAGTCAGGCTCAGATTTTGTTTTTCTGGCTTTAGCCCAGGCAGCATCTCTTTCCTTCAGTAGACTGGATAGAACAGGGGAGAACCAAGGATTGTTTCGACCCTTTACTCTTCATTTGCGGAAAGGAGCATGTTTGTTGCAGTAAAAGCATCATGAAAATATTTCCAAGCTGATTCGACTTCACTGATGAGAAAGATCTTGTTCCAGTCAACATGTAACAAGTCACGGAGGAAGGCTTGATCACTGAAATGTTTGAGATCATGTTTAAAAAGTGTGGTTTTGTTTTTGGGAGTTAAGCTTGTCTGACTGTGGCTATAACACAATGGTCACTCAGATCATTCGCAAAAACACCAATATCTGAGTATTTATGGGGTGCATTTGTCAAAAATGAGTCAAGGAGAGAGGATTTCTCTGGGTATTTATGGTTTAGAAGAGTAGAGCAATTGTTGCATAAGGTTGAAAGAGTCACAGGTAGATTTGTTTTCAGAGGCAGATGACAGCCAATCCCAATTAAAATCTCCAGCAAGGAGAATCTCATTAAAATTTACAGATGATATTTCCTTTGTTAGGGATGATAAGGCCTTAGTGCTTGCAGAGGGAGGTCGATAACAAGCAACAATCGTAATGAAATGACCCTTGAGAAGTTCCAGTTTCAGGGCCAGAAATTCAAACTGTTTGCTGATTGATACTGAGGATTGGATAGTGGCATGATATTTGTTTTTAATATAGACAGCAACACCGCCCCCCTTTTCTCAGACGGTCACACCGAAATATGTTGTAACCTCCAATTTCTATATCTTTGTCAGAGATAGACTTGTTTAGCCATGTTTCAGATAAAACAAATACATCAGCATCACCCAGATTTTTATTACATCCAGTTTTGGCAGTAAACTTCTGATATTGATATGTCTTATACCAAGGCCAGATCTAGCTTTAAATTCGCAGGGGGTATTCAGACTATTAATTTCTGGGCCTGGGTTAGGTTCCACATTTCCCAACAATAAAAGCAAGAGAATAACAAGACATTTTCTTCTGACAGACATCTGCAATGGTCTGCAGGAGGAGGGGTTGGTGATTGTGAAGCCAAAGAGCCACTTTCAAATCCTGGTTAGCTTGCTCAGTTTGGCCATTGGTCTCATGGAACCACATTAGAGGCTGAAAGTGGCACCGAGACCCTGACAGACACATGAGATATGAATTGGGGACCTTGGTCAGAAACATGTCAGGTAGAAGGCCATGAAGGTAGAAAATGCAGTGAAACAGGAGGTCTACAGTTTCAAAGGGAGAGAAGGTTTTCAAGGGTAATGAAATGGACAGCCTTGGAGAAACTGTCAATTATTGTGAGGATGGCAGTGATAGAGGGAGGTAGGCCAGTGAAAAATCTAGTGCAAAATCTAGGGCAATATGTGACCAAGAGTCGGGGGATGGAGTTGTCCTGCAGGCAAGTTGTGAGAGGCTTTGCTCTAGGTACATACAGTGCAAGCCAAGAACCAAAGCTCAAGTGTTGGCTTTCATAACAGCCACAAGAAATTACACCTGTGGAAAGAGAGGGTCCAAACAATACCAGGGTGGCATTGTTGGACCTCCCTGACTACAGACTCAACCACTCAGGTAAGTATCCCTACATCACAGGATGAAGGCAGGAAGATATTTGAAATGGCTGGACACTCCCTGGAGGAGTACTAGTGGAAGAGTGTCTAGTTTAACATTCTTTGAGTGTGGTTGACAAGTTATGGTGAAATTAAAGCACCCAAAGAACAGGGCCCAGTGGATTGGCTTGAGATCAACCGATCTGCAGTCTGCATGTACAGTAAGCAAGATTTATTGGGAGGACAGGAGTGTGATGATTAGGGATTAGGGATTCATTCAAGTGCTTCTCCATAGCCTTTCTCTCAGGTTAGGACAGGATATACAAGTGGTTGCAAGGTTGCACCAGGCAGATGTTCAGTAACATACTCATAAGCAAATCATGATACACAGATTACAGATGTGGAGGTGGATCGAGCTAGAGAACAGCAGAGCAGAGACCTCTGCTAATGGAAGAGCAGACTGCAAACAGGTTGAATGACAATAGGAGTTCCATTGTATACATATGATTTTGCCTGCCGACCAGTCAATATGGGGACTATACTGCTTCAACTGAGGTGGCTCAGAACGAACACTGACTGTATTATGGTAGTTGCCAGACAGAATAAGAAGCAAAGAGCATATACTTTCATAAGGGAGGCTCAGTGGAAATGTCAGTCTGATGTCAAGATTGAAGACCAGTCCAGTACCAGAGTTGACCAAAGCTAACAAACGCAGGGACAGTTGTTCATAACAAAGAGTGGTTTGGAACTGCATTCTGGTCAGGGAGTAGCCGGTGCATTTGATTTGCTCAGAAAGTGGTCTCAAGATGTTAGAAGACAATACCGGTATATGAGATATCGGTTATATTGCACAGCCCTATCACTTGGCAGCATTTCAAGGTAGACATTTAAAGAGTAACTAAAATGTTACAGCGTTGTTTTTTGGTGGAAGGTAACTAGCAACTAATTACTATTTTTCACTATTTTCTCACTATTTTGCTTGAGAAATATACATGATTCTGATTTTGATTTACAAGAAATGTGGTAAATAAATTCTCTAGTGTTAAACAATTAACATGTAAACAATGTCCTGAGGATGGTACCATAGGAAAAGTTAAGGGTTCATAAAATACTTAACATTCATCCTCCAGGAAACATAAATATCCACATATATATGCTGCAGTATCCTTAGATATTGATACTTTATGTACAAATCAAAATTTTGGCCTCATGGTGGAGAGGTCAAGAGTTCACCAAAACCAAAGAATTAGCAGATGTTAGCATGCTAGTACACTACACTAAGATGGTGAACATAGTAAATATTGTACTTGTTAAATTAGTTTGTTAGCATGCTGATGGTAGTATTACATTATAGTAGTACCTTATAGTGCTGCTGTGAATTAGTATAGCCTCATTGCATAGCTGAAGACTCCTATTCTACTACTAAATATTTGAGCAAAAGGAAAATGTGTGTAAGATTATGCACAAGACATCTAGAAAATCTCCATTTGCTGGAGTGGTGCAGTCAAAAAAAACACACAATATACAGTACGTACTGTCAGTATGGAATAAGATGATTTTGACAACCTTATATGGGAAAAAAGTGGAAAAGAGTATACAAAGAGGTTAAAGAAAGCCAGCTGACTTGTCCCATTAATCACAACAAGTGTTAAAATGTAACATTGAGAGTGGAAGAACATGATCAACATGATCCTGATGAACAGAAGTGTACAGCCTGGATGCCCCTGCAGCTCTGTCTGTCTGTCTGTCTGTCTGTCTGTCTGTCTGTCTGTCTGTCTGTCTGTCTGCCTGCCTGCTTGCCTGCCTGCCTACCTACTTGTCTGTCTGTCTGTCTGTCTGTCTGCCTGTCTGTACTGTATACAAATATGTACTATAACACTTGACAAGAACACAGTAATATATTTGACATAAACATAAGTGAATACACAAACACACATACTGTATACACGCACACACACTGCATGCCTGTATTTGCGTGTGTGTGGGTGGGGGGTTGTGTGTTTTGCCACGGGGGCTTGGCTGGAACTAAAGACAGGAATTGAATAGACAGTAGCATGTATTGTGTGTGTGTGTGTGTGTGTGTGTGTGTGTGTGTGTGTGTGTGTGTGTGTGTGTGTGTGTGTGCATATTGTATGTGTCCAGCTGGCAGGCTAAGGCCTTTGTTCAGCCTTTCATATTGTCTTATCAGTTGACAAATAAACATAGCTGCCGATGAAGCCTGCAAGGAAAAAAAAAAATGTGTGTGTGTGTGTGTGTGTGTGTGTGTGTGTGTGTGTGTGCATTTACTATGCTGGCCTGAACCACTTTTAACATTTCTATCTTTAGATAGAAATAAAATGTGATACTTAGACCTAATTGGATATAAAAAGACTAAAATGATTAAAATGATGATTTAACTGACCCCTTTCCAGCTCTGAGAAACACCTCCTTCTGAAGGGATATAAGATATAAATCAGTTTCCACAGTCACATTGTGGGGACTTGCCTTTTTATACATAAACCTGAAGCCTGAATCATGAAATTTTAGGGTGAAGACCTGGGTTAAGGTTAGGGTAAGGTTAAGGAGGGACTCCAGTCAGGTGACTGGGGTTGGGTGGACTGTAAGGAGGCGTTCAGCCTGCAGCCCTTTATTTGTTATCTATTTGCAGGTATAGAGTGAGTATCCAAAAAATGAATGGAAATCTATGTACTCTGTAATCTATGTACTGGAAGTGTGTGTGTGTGTGTGTGTGTGTGTGTGTGTGTGTGTGTGTGTGTGTGTGTGTGTGTGTGTGTGTGTGTGTGTGTGTGAGAGAGAGAGAGATGAACATGATGTATTTTGCAAACCTCGGCTCTAGTGGCTCATACTGTACACGATGTTCCTTTTTTTATCTCTTTCTCACTCCAACTTTGTCTTTCAAACACACACTCATACACAAACAAGACTTTCTCTGGTCTAAAGCATCAAAGGTGTGTGTTAAGGTTTTCCAGCCATTGCAAATCAGGGCGAGCACAAATGTTAAAAAGCCAAAATATGTCTTTTGTAATTTGAATTGGAAATGTACATTATATTTGGTGTCCCTGAAATGTATTCCTGGATGGAAGGTAAATCAGGTTTATGAGACTCCTGTTCTACCATTTTTGTGTGTTTTATTGTTGAGAGGAGTAACGTGGGTAAATCCCTCCAGGAGGAGGCTAGAAGCTACTTTGTCTTAATTACTGGAGGAGGAAGAAGTCACCCAAAAGCAATCAACTCTGTTTGTTAAAGTAGACGCTAACATTATAGTTTCATGGTCTTTACAGTGAGGACAAAGAAAGGAGAGGAGAGAAGCAGAGGATAGAGAAGAGGAGACCAAACAGGATACATAAGATGACATGAAAGAAAAGAGAAGGAAGGAGAGGTGATGTGATAAAATGAAAAGAAAGAAAAAGTGTAAAGAGGAGATGAGAAGACATGGTGGGACCAGAGGGAATGAGAGAAAATTAAAGAAAAGGAGACAAGAGGAGACATTAGGAAAAGAAAAGTGGAGAGGAAACAGAATTCAGATAAAGGAGAGGTTGAGCTGAGACTAAAAGGAGAAAGAAAATAAGACAAGATGACAGGAAAGCAAAGAAGATGAGAGGAGAGAAGATGGGACAAGAGGAGGTGAAAGGGAAGGAAAGGCTGAGAGGAGAACTTCAGAAGGAACAAGAGAGAAGAATCCTGAACATCGCTGTCCCCCTCTTTTCCTCAGCTTCTTTGGTATCTCTGTGTCTGTTATCTGACAAGACTCGCTCGGTCCATCATAGCTGAGTGATCGAGGCAGCCAATCGCTGTTGTCACACCCCCACCCCCGCCTGATGTAAATAACCTCCCTGCTGGTTCAAGGAGGGACATCGTTCCAACTCCATTAGTTTATTTTATTACCACAGAAAGCCACAGAAAGGCTGGAGGTGGTGGTGGTGGGATGGGGGACAGGGTGCATGGGAGGGGGGGTGGGGCCACAAAAGGGGGGAGAGGATGTCTCTCCTATAATAAGACTGAGGCACGAAAGATGGAGATGGGTGAGAGAGATTAGCAGACACGGAGGAAGAGCGAGGGAGAAATAATGCAGAATGATAGAAAGAAGCAATCTAAGAGAGACAGACCGGTCTGACAAAAGAAAAGGGGGGGGGGGCTGTTGACATCAGAGGGTGTGTGTCTGTATGTGTGTGATGCTGGTGGTGTGTTGATGTGTGCTTGCTACACCTGCACTACATGTAAACACCAAAGATTCATTCTAACTGTAAAAGAATAGATGTAAAAACAGAGAGAAGAGCCTGTTTTCTGAAATAGCAAACATGAGTTCGGTCACATTTTAAATGTTCCAAACCAAATGTTCACTTACTATGTATGCAAATCATACTGTGGGGTGACCATATCAAGACAACACTTACGTTGTTTAATGAAGATAAATGGACAAATGGACACAGTCTCAAAGGTGTGAGTTGTACCTGTGAGCTTAACCCAGTTTCTACCACTCAGCTCTTATCTATAGTGATACAAAGTGCTTTGTTTTGCATCCCCTTGTGAACAAGCCATCTGACCTACCTGGCTTCAGGGAAAAGAATTAATCAGGGGAGTGTTTGACCAGAACTGGAACATTTATCTGGAATGGGATACATTCCTTTCATGTTCATTTTGACATGTTTCCCCCAGCAAAACAAACACCGTGACATCGTGTCCCATGTATGCAAGCTTATATATACTGTGTTACTGTGTGTGTGTGTGTGTGTGTGTGTGTGTGTGTGTGTGTGTGTGTGTATATATATACTGGCACGTGCCTCACAGCTAGAAGGTCGCCGGTTCGATCCCCGGGTTGGGCGGGGGCCTTTCTGTGTGAAGTTTGTATGTTCTTCCCGTGCATGCGTGGGTTCTTTCCGGGTACTCCGGCTTCCTCCCACAGACCAAAAACATGCTCATTAGGTAAATGAAAAAAAACTCTGTATGTATGTATGCGATCGACTGGCGACCGGTCCAGGGTGTACCCCGCCTATCGCCCGTTGACAGCTGGGATAGACTCCAGCCCCCCCGCGACCCTGAAAGGGATAAGCGGGTATAGAAAATGGATGGATGGATGGATGGATGGATGGATGGATGGATGGATGGATGGATGGATGGATGGATATACTGGCCTACAACGTGTCTTGGATTTTGCTGACATATGATTGGATAAATGCATGATTTTGACATCATGGTCTGACACCCTGCTTGCTCTGTGCTGGAAGGCTTCATCTCAACAATCATGGCCAGTGTGTGAAATAAAGGCTATGAAACAAGGCTGGAGCAGAATGATAATGCTTCGCATAGTGTCACTCATGCTTCACGTCTCCCTCACTTTCTCTCTTGACCTATAATCTCTCCCCACTGTAACCTCCTCTCTATTTCAAAGCAAACAAAATCGCCTTCAGTGGTCAGATCTATCTGATGCTATCTTCTTTTTTTTCTTGCTGGCTTTAATGTAAGCAGATTCCCAATCAGCCTGGATGAATCCAATCAAGGCGAAGGGGGAGGCACAACAATCTAGGGCACTTTTCCCAATGACTGCTGCAGGCCAGGAGATTAGAGGACAGAGGGAGAGGAGGGGGTGTTAGAAAGCCCGTGTTTCTACCATCAAGAAGAAGGCTTTCATTCAGCGATGCAACACTAAATCACACATGCATTCATTCATCACCTTCACCTCCATTTGTCTAACCCCCCTCCCCTGCACTACCACCACCACCACAACATGCAAATTTCCCTCCTTCTTCCCTTTTCAGTTCTTTTTAAAATTATTTCTACCATATGGATGCCAGTGAGGATTGGAGGACTACTGGTTGATTTATCCTCAAACTTTTCTTGCTTCCTTCCTCCCTCTCTCCCTTCCATCTCTTCATCCCTTTCTCCACCAACATGACGGCTCTCCTTCCTCTCTTCCGTCTCCTATTTCCAAAGCTTAACTTCATTGTCTCAAACCCCACTCCGCTTTCATCTTAAGACAAAGATTTATGTAAATCTTTGGGCCGGGCGTTAATGCGGAGCGCCGTGTGAGAAATAGCATCCCTAAATCGTGGCATTGTTGTTGAAAATGACAAGGCAGGCCCGTTAATCCTACAATGCGATCATCCAAATGTGTCATAATGCCGTGTGTAGGCAGGCGAATCTGAATATCAAAAAGACGCCACGCACCTCTTATAAGGCGCCTTCAGTACTTCCATCGCTAACACACTACTTCCCTCTATCTTCCTTTCTCTCTGTCTCCTTTTAAAGATTTCACTGGGCATGGAATAAAGGAATATAGGAATAAAGGAATAAAACACATAAAATGCCACAATCTCAAGTTTGTTGCGGAGCAGAAATCACTGTCGCATTTCACTTTTTCTTTATTGTTTTGCTTGTTTTCTTCCACATATGAAAGCCTTGATTCATTCAGATAATAACAAACTACATCTGTGTAATTGTCTAAGTGGCTGCAATTGTGAGTTGAAATAAATCGATGGCTCCTGCTTTGTCACCGAGATGTATTTATTTCAGAAACAGTGGCTTTGTGGTGGAACAATACGAAGATCCAAACTGAAACAAAGGGTTGAGTCAAGTCACTACATGTATGGAGCATTTAGCTAACAATCAGTTACCTTGTATTCCTTTATTGAGGATCTGAAGAGGAGGCAGTGCCAGTTCTTCCTCTTCTCTGTGTGCAGCATAGCACTCAGGGATCAAATTGAGCCCAGTAAAAGTCTGATGAGGATTCATTTGCTGGGGGAAATTGACAGAGGAAGTGAAGCAGAGACCGAGGAGTGTGATAGCTGCTTTTTTGGAACGAGCCATGAAACAGGCATGCCAATCAATTGGACAGGGACAAGGCTGGTGAATGATAATGTTAATAATTACCAACCACATCGAGGGACCTTCCTGGCTGTCCATGAAACTTCTGCCATAATTAAACGCCCGGCCCAAGTCTTTCTATTCCTTTCCTCTCAGCTTTACCTTCTGACATTGTGACACCTCCTCGTCTGACCCCAGGTCCTCCAAAGCCCCTCTGCCTCCCTCCTTCATTCCTCTGCCATCCAGTCGGGGAGGAGCGCCGCAGGGGGATTTTGTCAGGGAGAATAGCGCCGTTGATCTTGAAGGCTTAAGACCCTACTGTACCTGTCAACAGTATGGCTTTGCCGCTGACGACCAACGGCTTAAGTCATTTGAAGTTGCTTCTTTTTTTAATGAGGAGGGGAGGAGGCACAGCGAGCGCTGACAGTCAGTCAGGGTCTTGAAATAATTCCATACCTCTGAATAACCAGAGGTGTCTGTCTGACTTAATCCAACCAACACACACTTTGAAGGTAGTGGAAAAATAGTAAGTTGCAGGGCTAATAATGAGGAAGTAGTGGCAGAGAGGAGGACATCCTCGTCCTATCACAATGCAGAATGCAGCACTGTGTATTGGCTCTGTGATTCAAATGAACAAAGACACATCCTTAATTAAAATTAAAAGATGACTGCAACTCTGTCATCACAAATCAGCTTTTATGATAACATAATACTGAACGCTGGGATAACCCAGGCTTGCAACCAACCATTATTTTAACTATCCATTCATTTGCTGATTATTATCTTGAGTCATCATTTGGTCTAAAAAATGTCCACAAGTAGTCCAGTTTTCATCTGTTTTGTCCAAAACCCACAGAATGTTGTGGAAGAAGCTGTTTATTATTGTAAAGACTACGAAAACCAGCAAACATTTGTATTTGCAACCAAAACTCATAATCAGGGAATTTTTATCCAAAAAAAAAGAAGACTTTAGTGATTAGTGAAATTATCAATGAAATGATTATTTAATTAATTAATTAATAAATTAATCAATTTTCTTTCAATCAGCAAATCAATTATCCGATTAATTCGAATGCCATTGCTTTATTATGTATTTCAAAGCTCTGACATTTGTTTGTGGGTGTTGTTTTACCTGTGATACATATCTATCCATCATTCATCATTGATTCATCATTGAGCTATTTTAAAATGAATTACTAGTCATTTTCATCTCTTTTTTTTTTTCACCATCCCTCACTAGCTTTCTCAAATTCTCCCCCTCTTATTGGGTCTCATTACTTTGCTCTCACTTTCTTTCTCTCGGCTGGGATAATCCCCCCTGTAGGGGACTTCAAAGTGCAGGCCGGCCAGGGAAAAGCCTTAATTACCCATTTGCCTTGAAACTCAAGCCAAATCACAACTCGCTGCGGTCCGTCCGACTCCGCACTCCTACCTTCCTTGGACTAATTGTGGGTCTGAATTTCTTTTCTTTTCTTTTTTTCTCCTCCACTGTGGAAACAGAAAGATGAGCTCAAATCAAAATAAGAGAGATAAATCTGAAATGTTGAAGCACGTTACAAGGGAGGTAGTGACCTTATTTTCGGACACTAATTTGCCTCCATGTGTATTTTTCTTAAACAAGACTGAAATGAAATGATGCAAAGAATCAAGACTGTGTTTGCTGTCAGTGTAGAATTTTGTTTCTTTATTGTAAATGCTGTACAGAGCTTTGTTATATAGAAATGATCTCTACTACTTTGTGTGGTTCATAATAGAAAAGCCACACGTCAGCGGACCAAGGACTTATTCTCTGTCTTCTGAATGTGATTTAATGATCATAACCTCATTCATCATGGTGGAAAAATATTGAACACCACTGATCGATGGCAAGGTTCAATATCTTAACAAATAGCGGTGGCACTTTTGAATTTTGAAAAGCGATGTCAGTCTAATGTGGATGATAATTGTGTTCTCAGTCATTTTAAATAAGCTGAATAAACCAGAGAATTAGAAATGTTTTCATTGAGAGTTCAGATTGAATTACAGACACCTGAAAAGAATTTAAATGTGCCTCCAGCATCTGTATATTGACTCTTTTCCAATACAGTATGGCCATTCACAAGATAACACCATGTATGAGATAAACCGTTATTTATAAGTAATGTTTTGACCAAGCTTTTTGGGTATAATTGTAGATGTCCAAAAGAAAAAATAGCATATACTTACACTATATAAAAGGAATAAATACGGTGGAGGGTAAGAATTTTTTTTTTCTTCTTTTTTGCAGTGATGGCATCATATTCTGTTATGGAGGCTCAAAGTTAATAAAGATAGACTGCACATACAATATATGTCTAAAAATGTCCTGTAAATGATTTACTGTAGTGGTCACAACCAGCTGACAAATGCTGTTAGAGATGAAGGTTTCAGGTGTAATTGTAGATGCTCAAAATACATTCATGTATACCGATGGAGGAACGCAGCTTGTTGTGTAGCTGTATATGGGTTAAACCGATAAGAGAAGTGGAGCTTTACTAATGTTTTAACTGAAAGCTTCAGATTTAGTTATAGACACTCAAAGGGAATTCAAATATCCTAACACTATACACATAAAAGTACTGTGTTAGTAACTACACTGTAAAGTTAACTAAGCTGAGGTCTGTACAACGGGTAAACAAATCAATTAAAAAATAACCAACAGGTTTTTCAGATTTAATTAAAGACATCAAAAAGGAATTAGAAGTTTGATTAACTAAGTTCTTCTTATATACTGTACTGACATCGAACAGACATGTATAAGTACTGTATTAATGACTACACCATGCAGAAAATGCAGTGTAGTCCTGAACTGTGATGTGTTGAATGGTTTACATTGGTCTAAACTAAGTATTCAGCTGTCTGTTTATATCAGTGCATTTATGTGTATTACATGTACTCCTAACCGCCTCCTAATTTTGTCATGCAGTGTTCTTTAAAGCACTCAGTGGCAGTCATGACTGCCATGTTTACTGTAACCAGCCGATGGTGTCCAGCGGCGACACCTCGGTGACATTATGGCGAACACAAGCCATCGCTTGTATGAGTGAGTTCATGTATTTAAATAAAGTGACATCATAACCAGCATCAGGTCCCTGCTCCAAGAAAAGCCTGGCCCCGGCCCGGCCCTTCCCATCTGAATTATTGAACCTTAATATATATCAAAAAGCATGTTTTCAGAAGTTCATCCTTCATGCTTTTTATTAACTGTTTTTGAAGGCAAACATGACGAAATGTAAAGCAAGCTGTCAGTATAGAATGTGTTGATTTGACTTTAATTGGAGGGACATGGTGTGAGAACCAGTAAAAACATGAACAAACAGGAAAGTTTGAAAGTCTGCTGTCTGCTGGAAAATCATCAGCTTCCTGGATTTTATCTAAACACCAATCATTTTCTATGAAATAAAGGAGAATATACAGTACAGCTGGGCAAAAGTCAGGTGGTTTTCTTCTTTGTCGTCTCTGCACTTGACTGGCAGGTGTTCATATGACGGGTGGCTTTTGCGGTCAGTGTCAGCAGCAGTAAATGTGTTTGTAGTAATATGTGGCCTCTTTTTTTGGAACTATGCTAAAACCTTATGCAGAATTAAAACATGCATGTATAATATTTTCGGTTTGTGTTGATCAGTGTGTTTGCGTGGCCCCTTTGTGTCCAACCAACGCAAAGAACAAAATGAGACAAACAGGCAGAGGATGAAGAATTGTAACAGCTTGTATTTGTGCTCTGTTCTCATGCCGAGAAATATCAACGGGGGAGGCATGTGCCTGAAAACTGACATGGAGGTCACAAAGGTCAAACAGACTAATGCCCCCCAACCCCACCCCCAGACACAGGAAGTCACTGCCAGTGCCAGTTAGAAATCACAAACAAATAAGAAAAAAAAGTCAAACAAAATGAAAACAGCGTAGTCATAGAAAACTATGTACAACCAATAGAGCGGTAAACAAAACATTGACTTGTGATTTGTCACTAAAAGGCCGTGAAACAACCTTTTGATCCCCTTCTGTACAATGTAATTCATTACAACAATACAAATTCATCAGGTTATTTGTCCTGCCCCATGAGAGGAAAAATACATCGTAGCAGCCTGTGAGTTGTGTCTTGTCATTGGAAGTACCCTATTCACAAAAGGATGCACATAGCCTACACGTTAAAAAGACAAGCTCCTTAGGAAAGACAGCAAGTGCCTACACATGTATTTCAAACCATCCATGAAGAATAATCCATTCCAGAAGAAGAAAAATAGATACAAGTCAGGATTCTCAGTGTGGTTTTCCTGAAAAGCAGAACCAGTCTTCTGTTGTTTCTAAGGGAGAAAACCTCCATCTGCTAATGGAGCACCCATCTACCCACCCCCACCCCAACAGCCATCCCACCACCAAATCCAAGTTTGTTACAGCTCAGTTATTTTTTTAATTTGTTTATTTTTTATTTCATTACACCCAAGGCAGAATCAAAGTTACTAAAACTTAAGACTTTTACAGTTACAGTGACAAAAACAGTTTAAGAGACCCACAATTCGACTGCAAAATAAAAAATAAAAAACAAACTTTTTTCTATTTTTGTAAAATGCCCAGGCATTCTCCAATATTACAAATACTGGTATACTTTTACAGTAAACAAGAAAAATGTAATATATATTCATATATATTTATATATATATACTAAAACCCCGTCACCAAAAAAATGAAAGAAAAACAGAAGAAACAATATACACATCGCCACTACGGCATTCAGAGAAACTTTAGAAGCAAACCTGGAAACAAAACTCATTTATTTAAACACACATACACACAAATATTATTTTACCCTTGTACTTGTTTCAATACTGTAAACTTATTTTAAGACAGAGTGCACTAAATTCTTTTTTTAGTTTCTGCATTTCCTGATTTTTGCTCTTCCTTGACGTTTTGCGTTGCTTTTGTCCTCTCCTGAAATTTTCTGTTGAAGGACAGACTCTTGTCCTGTGTGAGGAATTTGATATATATCTATAAATAGGTTTGTGCCTTTATATGTACATATGCATACATATATACACACACAGACACATTGATATTGTGCTGGGTACTCCAAAACCTAAACTCAGCATTGTTTCATTTGTATTAATTTAAATAATTCTGTTGAAATGTCAAATTACACATTAAAGTTAACACAATTTTATATATTTTCATTTTTCTTATTCAATTTGATGCTTCATAAAAAGTGTTGCATTTTTCTGAGACAATAAATAGGAAGATCATTATTCAAGGCACACTCATGTCAAATTGAATGGCAGCGCAAAAACTGTCCCAAATATACGAATATACGAATATACATATATATATTCATATATATGTATATTCGTTTTTTTTTCTTTTTCCTTTTTTTTTCAGTTTTCTAGTGCCAGCATTGGGAAAGCCTCACCTAACAACCCTGGGCACTTCAGCGTCAGGAGATCCCAAGCTCTAGACCCTTAAGTACCTTTTCTGTCCAGCTCTGTGTGTGTGTGTGTGTGTGTGTGTGTGTGTGTGTGTGTGTGTGTGTGTGTGTGTGTGTGTGTGTGTGTCAGATGAAAAAAAAATCATAAAGTGCGGGTCTGTTGTAAAGAGCTCTGAATCTGTAAACTGACGGCAATCGAATGAAATCTGATTTAAAAACAGTAAGTGTCATTATGGAAGTGGATGGGCCCAAACCAAAACCTTGGGTTATTCTTCATAAACAAAGGGGCATGGAGCAAACTGATGCTTGTCTTACTATTAGTCTTACTACAGCACACACTGATATATTTTTCCTCTTCTAGACAAAACCGTCCCACAATTAACTGTGAAACTTTTAAGGATTCCTATACTTGGAGGGGTGACTTCATTAATCAGATTATAACCATGATACTATAACAATAAAATTCAAAATGTAACGCTTTTTAACAAATTGTAAGATATATTAGCACAAAAAAATGCATAGGGATGTTGATTTTTAGAAATTTCAAGCATAAAATATGAAAATTCAATTTTCTGCAGAGATCGAAGTTAAAGTATTAGTCTCTGCCATGTATGCTCATAGATTTAACCCTCTCTAAACTAATTAATGATAGAATTAGAAGCACGGACTTCAAATATAAATAACTTTGAAATGAGGATAAGGCTTGGACATTAGCCTGGTATGGGGGACAGAGGACAGCAAGGGATCCTGTAGAGGACACAACTGTCCATAATAATTCAAACATATGATGAAATGGAATTTTTTCTGGAAATATAGGAATGAACGGGTAAATTAAAAAAAAATGCAGTATAGCTCACCCTGAGATGTCCCTGTCCTCACTCTCTTGTCTTTTTTTTCTACCTAGCTCTATGCATACTCGGCAAGCATGGCTTCATGCTCAGTTTACTCCTAATAAATAAAATAGCCTACATCATATGGCTTCATGGAAAATAGAGTACATGGATGTTTGAATGTAGGTAAGATGGTAGTAAGCGGAGGGGTGGTTGGGGAAAAGCAAAAGAAATGGGGAGGTTGGGGAGGGATGGTTGTCATAGCGTTGTTGGGGCTTGGTACTACGTACCAGTCAGCAGCTGCCTTATCTTGAATCTGTTTCTTCTGGCTGGTAATGAGGTTCTCAGGAGGAGACAGGGTTTATAAACCTTGGGATCCTCTGTGAATTTAGATTTACTGTCAAATATGACACTCAGTGCTACATATCCAATTACATTGACATGTTTCAGAATCAGTTCATGCTACAATGCCAAAAGATTGTTGTCCGCGTATCACACCACACAAAATAATTCTAGCATTCTCAGTTAACGCCACTTTCAAATTGAAGATTGAATTCAGCTTCTCTTCAAGAAATCACACCTTTAGCACAATGTACAATTTCCTACAAGCAGCGGCCAAAAAAGATTACTTAAAATGGACTCCTGTCTTTCTAAAAAACTCTCAGGATATCATGGGTTTTTAAAAAACAGAGTAACGCAAAAATTAAAGTAAAACAATTTTTAAAAAATGCCTAAATAAAAATGTACCTGCACATGCCAAAATACAAAATCCAATAAATATAGAAATTATTGCACAGTTAAAGGCTCCACATATGTTATAACTCAACTGACTGATTGTTTAAAAAGGAACCCCAAATGAGGCTGTCTAGACAGCTTCCATTGGTGTTAAGATTTCTGTTTTCACTTTTATTTTTTTCCTCAGTTGGCAGTTTCTTAAAAACAGAAAATGAACCCAAAATTAATATTTCAGAAAAAGAGTATCCAGCTACCCCATTTTGTTTATTTTTTAAGTCAAAGTGTGGTGCAGAGTATGGAAACAGAGAACCTGGTTTAGGTTCTCTCTGCTTGTTCAATTTTGACCTCATTGGTCATCAAATGTTCTCCATGCCACTTTTTCATATGTTTCTCTAGAGTGCTGTACACGCTGAAGGGCATTTGGCAAATGTCACAGCGGTAGACCTCCTTACCAAGCTGGCCATGGGTCTTCATGTGGCGCGTGAGCTTGGAGCTCTGAGCACAGGCATAGTTGCACAGTTCACACTTGTAGGGCCTCTCACCAGTGTGGCTGCGCCGGTGCACCGTCAGGTTGCTACAGTTCTTGAACACCTTTCCGCAGTATTCGCAGGTGTCACACCTCCTGCTGTCCTTGGAGCTGGGTCGGCCAGGACCACCGCCTCCACCCAGATGAGGTGTGCTACCTCCACTGGCAGTACCGCTGCGGCCCGACAGGCCGCCATCCAGCAGGTCACCCGGAGGCGTTGAGAATCGCAGGCTGCCATTCTCAGACGAGTGCTCAGAGGAGGTGGCGAAGGGCGATTGTCTGGAGTCAGTGAAGCCTAGGAAAGGGTCTTTGATGAAATGGCGTGAAGCAGCATAGCCCACCAACCACTGGGAGTAGACATTCTCAGAGGGGATGTGGGGTGCTGGAGGAATGTCCAAGTCCTTCTCAATCTTGATCCTCTTATTTGAGGAGTTGGACAGGCTGGGGCTGGTAATTGGGGTGGGCTTACGGGGAAACAGCCCTGAGAAAGAGTCACCGGAGCCACAATTCCGGCCATTAATGGTTGTCCTCTCTTCCTGCTGGTTGTGGTCCATCTCCCCAACCACTGAATCCTCATCCCCTGTGTCCCGCTGGCCATCTGAGCACCTCTTGGAGAATGGCATCCTTTTCCGATTGTCAACTATCAAATTATTGTACTGTTGTATAGAGTTGAGCCCCCCGCCTTCCACCATCTTCTCAAGGGCAAATGATGACTTTTCCTCTGAGGGTGGTTTAGAGCCATTCTCCCTGTTCCGGTAGAACTCAGACTCCATGCTGAAATTGGATTCTGGTCGACTCTCATTCTCAAGTTCCTCTTCTTCCTCCTCTTCTTCTTCCTCCTCATTGCCTTCCCCCTGGAAGTCCCCATCACGATTCTTCATGCCCTCACCTGTGACATCACTGGTGCCTGGCTCTGGGGAGCTTGTGGTGGACAGTCCATCATCTGATCGTCCGGTCAGGGATCCAGCCTTGTGCATGTGGGTCTTCATGTGCCGCTTCAGCTTACTTGCCTGAGAGCAGGCGTGGTCACACAGCTGGCATTTGTATGGTTTTTCTCCAGTATGGCTGCGCCGATGCACCACCAAGTTGCTCTGGAACTTGAAGGTCTTACCACAGAACTCACAGGACTTGATCTTGTTCTGTGTCTGGGGAGGAGTGGTGCTGTTTGGGGGCATTGGCGGTAAGGGAGGGGTGCTCAGAAAGGGTGATTTTGGCCCAGGCTGAAAGGGATTGGGGTTTAGTAGTCGGTGCATAGGGTTGGCCCTGCTGGGTGACAGCGGTGGTGTGGTGTTGTTGGTGTTCCCTGCCAACTCACGTAACCGCCTGGAGAAGTCCATGGACTGGGACTCCATGGCCATGGGTGTTAGCCGCATCACCCTCTCAAAGGCACTGGGGTGCTGGGAGATGAGGCCCATTTCCTCTGCGCTAAGGCGTTCCAGCCGATGGGGGTCCAGGTGGTGGCGGGGGGGTGGGCTGAGGAATGGAGGCGTGTTGGGGAGGCGGTTCTCCATGAAGCCTGGAGGAGGCTCCCGGAGCAGAGGGCCCGTCATCCTCAGGAGGTGGAAGGGGTTGTTGTCCCCAAGAAAGTTGGTGAGGGGGGACTGTGGGATGGAGTCGTTGCCGATGGGTGGAGGCATGGTGATACGTGGGGTGAGGGCTGTGCTGGAGGGGTTTGACTCCAGGTATATGCGAATGCCGTGGGTGTTCTGGGCATGCTGCAGCAGGAACCAGGCACTGGGGAAGGGCTGCTTACATGT